>NC_088780.1:45624698-45930865 GCF_958450345.1 Calliphora vicina
ATAATTAATAAGCCTGTAATAACAAATTATTATTAAATTTATTTTAAAGTGGTTAAAAAATAATGTGAGTATGAGTAATATTTAATTCGCACAAAGTACTCATACAACATGTATGGTATTAGTTATTAAATATTGTAATAAAAATCAACATATCGTTAAAATAAATCATTTAAGTGCTGAAATAAATAAAAGTGAAAAATATACGTAGACACATAAGTGTTAATATAACAATAATAATAACAAGTAAGAGTGCTATATTCGGCTGTGCCGAATCTTATATACCCTTCACCAAATTATACTTCAAAATTTTAAATATTTTTATGTAAACAAAATTTAATTTTTTTTCCAGTTGTTTTTTGAATTTTTTTGAAAAAAAAATTTTTCGATTGTTATTTAAATTTTTTTTTTTAAATTTTAAAATTTTTTTTTTTAAATTTCAAAAATTTTTTTTTAAATTTTAAAAATTTTTTTTTTTAAATTTAAAAAAATTTTTTTTGTTTTTTCAATTTTTTTTTTGAAAATGTCTTTGAAATATCTATCATTAGATATCCATATTGTCTATATTAATGTCTTAGTAATCCAGATATAGGTAAAAAAATAGGTTAAAAATCGAGGTTGTCTTGGTTTTTTCCTCATATCTCAGCCATTTGTGGACCGATTTTGCTGATTTTAAATAGCAAAATTCTCGAAAGCATGTCTGACAGAATTATTGAAGATTTGGATCCCGAAGATATCTGGGGTCTTCAGAAAACTGATTTCAACAGACAGACAGACAGACAGGCAGACAGACAGACAGACAGACAGACAGACAGACAGACAGACAGACAGACAGACAGACAGACAGACAGACAGACAGACAGACAGACAGACAGACAGACAGACAGACAGACAGACAGACAGACAGACAGACAGACAGACAGACAGACAGACAGACAGACAGACAGACAGACAGACAGACAGACAGACAGACAGACAGACAGACAGACAGACAGACAGACAGACAGACAGACAGACAGACAGACAGACAGACAGACAGACAGACAGACAGACAGACAGACAGACAGACAGACAGACAGACAGACAGACAGACAGACAGACAGACAGACAGACAGACAGACAGACAGACAGACAGACAGACAGACAGACAGACAGACAGACAGACAGACAGACAGACAGACAGACAGACAGACAGACAGACAGACAGACAGACAGACAGACAGACAGACAGACAGACAGACAGACAGACAGACAGACAGACAGACAGACAGACGGACATGGCTTAATCGACTCCGCTATCTATAAGGATCCAGAATATATATACTTTATAGGGTCGGAAATGAAAAATGTAGAAATTACAAACGGAATGACAAACTTATATATACCCTTCTCACGAAGGTGAAGGGTATAAAAAGAATCATTGAATTAAATTTGGTAAATAAAAGTATCAAATAAATAGATATAAATTCAAGTACATTAAAGTATAGTGGACAAATATGTTATGTTTTTTAGTGAATGCATGATAATATAATGTTGTTAATGTAATTAAAATAACTAATCATTATTAAGAAGAATTAGAGCTATGTATTAAAAATGTTATAAAGTGATATTAAATAAATAGAAAAAAAAGACAATGGGTGTCCCAAAATGTATTTGAATTACAATAAATAATGTTTTTCTTTAAATCATAAAGTATACAGGATACAGCATAACGGACAAATGACTTTGCTGGCACATACGCATTCTTTTGTCTACATTTTTTTATGATTATTTTGCATAAATGTGGCTGAATTGCATTTTCTTCTTCAATGAACGAGTGACTGTGAGCTCATTGGCTTGGATCTTTAACTTTAAATAACTTGATAGAAATAAATCTAAATGATGTTATAGCACACACTCTAAGTGGCCAATTCTGATTACCGAAACGAGGGAATACACGAGCAGTAAACGTCTCATGCTGTTATTTCACCGACATAATGTCACATGACGTTATCATAACCACATGAAATTAATGCAAATTAGGCAGAAAGAAGTCTGATAATATATCGTGGTATCGAGTCACTTATTGACCAGGCTCATTTTCGAAGAAGTATGGTCCAATAATGCATCTAGATTAAAATCCGCATCAAACAGTGATACTTTGTTTTTCTTTCCACAATCACATGTGGGTGCTCTGCAACCCAAATTTTGATAATCAATGAAAACTCATTATTATCTCGCATATTTCCACATTTTTAATAACCCTAAGCTATCAAGCGGATTTTTTGCAACACTGCATGATTTTGAATTCTGCATGATTTTTTTTTTTTAAATTTTAAGTATAAGTTTATTTGTCTGGTTTCTTGTATTTACCTTCAGTTAAAGTATTAAATTAAGTTTAGAAATTAAATTGGAAGCAAAACAGATGGAAATGAACTTGATACTCAAATGACAAACAAAATTTTGTACTCTTAAAAAGAAACATAATTTTAGACAAATGGGAACTTCGAAGAGTTTTTAAGAATGTTTTTTTTTTGATAGCAAGTACGAGCATATATCAAACAATATATTTCCCTAAAATTATATCCGCTAATAAAATTCGTATACTTGAACTTTGTCCACAATTTAAGAAAGGTTAATCTTTTTCGATTTATTATAATATATCCTATGGTTTTAGTAATAATCAAGCATTTAGCTTGAAAAGTAAATATTTTTATTTAAAAAAAAGTTTGGATTGGATTTTTGATTCCCTCAAGGTCTAGAATTTTTCTGTATCATCTAAAAATCAAACATTTAATTTGAGAAAAGTGTATATCGTTTAGAGATTGGTTTTGGTATCAATATTTTCCAAAAAATTAAGTATGAAAAAAAATTCAATTATATGAAATTTGATACCAAAAAAAAATTTATATTTTGAAAAAAAAAAATTTAACGAAATTTCCAAAAAATGTTTTCGATTATAATAAATTTTAATAAAATTTAGTTTTAATAGGTTTAAGTTTTATTGTGCTAAATTCCCAAATTAAATGTATATCCTGCAATTTATTGTGGGGAGTTGATATGCGCATTCCACTATTAATCAGAAAATCTTTTCTCAAAGTTCAAAACCAAAACTCGAGAGTCCAAAACTCTAAATTCGTTTTAATTTAAAGGTAATGGAGGGGTGTTGAAAAACACCATAATTCCTGATTTTGTTATTAAAAAATTTATTTTTTTTTTAGAAAATAATCTTTGTGTACACATTTCATAATATGTATATTAATTAGAATTATTTGTTAAATCAGATTCCAGAAAACTTCAAATTTGCAACTGACAGTACATATCGTCACCTAAAATGCAAATAACGTAACATCACTTTTCATAAGTTTATAGGAGAAGCAAAAAACGATATAAAATGAAAAATACTTGAAATATTGAAACAAAATTTTCAAATTTGAATTAAAATGACTCTAGAAATATATTTTATGAAAAAAAAATAATTTTTTCAAAGCACACTTTAAGATATGTGGCTTACGGTTTTTTGAATTGTTATTTTCTGAAACAAAAAAACGTATCATCAATATAAATTTTTATGAAAAAATAAAAACCTAAATAAAAATATTTTTTTTATTTTAAATAACAGCAGTTTATATATGCTTTTTTAATTTTATTATGTTTTTTTTATTTTAATTACTAACGACTACTTTTTTAAACTTAAAAATTTTCTATATTAAATTTTCATTAAGACTGCAAAAAATATTCAATTGCAACAAATTTATTAAAACAAAATTAGGATACTACCTAAAATAAGATAAATACGATTTATTAATTAATTACTCAAAGCGTGTACGTTATTTTGTTCAAGAAAATCATATACTTGATGATAGTTTAGTTTCAATTGATAGTAAAAGTTTAAAATTTTGTACACATATGTAATATGATGTAGTGAATCTTAATCAATAATAAAATCAATTTCGAATTTTTTGATGATACGATGTTTTGCATTTTAGGTGACGATATATTGATTGAGAGCCATAATATAAATTTATTTTTTTAGGAAAATTATTCATGCTTTACTTTCTGTATTTGATAAATCACAGGTTTTCAAACTGTTTGTTTTTGCATAGCGTTACAATTTTTTGTCCTGTCGAAAAAAGCTATTTATGTTTATTTTTTGTTATAATTGTTTATAATTTTTGTGTTATTTTATTGTCCTTTTTCCTGAAAGCAAGGGTTTTTAAATTTAATTGTTTGGATTTATTTTATACGTTTAATTTTTTACCAAAAAAAATATAAACGTATTTGTGACATCTAGGGTTTGGGGTCCTGGAATTCCCAGGAAATTTTAGTGGAGGTTTTAAATCCCATTAAGGATACAGTGGAAGCATTAAGCAGAAATGAAAGCATTTTTCTGATAGGTGATGCTATAATGAACACTCTTTATGAACAGATTTTATCTAAAAATTCTACGATTTCTCAAAAATGGTTCATGCAATTAAATTACACCTAAAAACTTCAACATTATAAGATAAATTATAATATAAAAACGCAATGTTAAAAATTTATGGACAGCAAATATATGAACGCCAATTTGACCACAATGTTCCCCCATTTGTTCAAAGCGATGATGATGAGGTTTCCGAAATACAAATGGAGAAAACTTTTAAAAACCAATTAGAATATTCAATCAATATTGAAAAGGAAAACCCTAAACACTTAAAATTCAATGCTAAAAGTCTTAAGTGGAAATTAGATTTGTTTGAAGCAAGTAGCCATAGAGAATTATACATAGAGACGAGACACTACGATTTGTCAAACAAAAATACAACAAAAAATATGTTTGATACAACAACAAAATACATTGACTAGCATGTATTTTGTTGTTGCAAGAGATAGGTTTTTGACAACAGACTTAGGTTTTTGACAATTACGTCTCGTCTCTATGTTACCCTATGCAAGTAGCAATCGGAGAAAATATTTTGATTGTCTTTATAATGCTCTACTAAGGATAAAGGCAACCTGTTTAAAGCGAAAGAGTGTTATCGTCGAATGACCTATTAAATGCATTAGTTATTTTGACAAATAAATTTTTTTAAAAATAGTTCTATGACGGATATATAACATTATTTCTATGATATAATAGCGGTATTCATGTAGAGTACTTTCTATAGCAAAGTAGCAAAAGAGCAGTTTAGCAGAAACCAAAAAACAAAATACATTAGAAATACTTTTTTACTTCTGAGGTTATTTTGAATTTGATATTTCATGACATTTGATATTTTTGCTTTGGAAATGAATTTAATTTTATTTTAAAATACGTCAAATGTTTAAAGCGGAAATTAGAAAAATCAAAAGAAAGAAGCCTAAAAGTGAATTACAAGTCCCATTAACATATTAATCGACATCGATTTATAAAGGTACGTTCACAATTTATAAAATTTTGTGACACGTAATTGCTCTTTTACTCTATTACATCATGAATACTGCTAATATTTAATTTTGTAGTAACAAGTGATCTCCAAATATTTTAACAATTGTATGTATTGTTTTTTTTTTTTTTTTTTTTTTTTTAATAAAATGACACAATTTTATAAAATATTTTTTTTTTTATTTATTGTTCTAGTTGAAAAAACAAAAGGAAATTTTTCAACTTCAATTTCCTAAACTATAAGATATAATTGATATCTATATATACTAGGGTAATCGAATTATTCGATTTTTCTCTTGTTCGAATAATTCGAATAAGAGATTTTAACTTGTTCGAATAATTCGATCACACGTTTAAAATTAATCGAATTATTCGAATAGTTAAATTTTTTTTAAAAAAATAAAGAACGGTTTTTTATTATTTTATTGTTAAAGAAAAACAGAAAATACATTCGAAAACAAAGTCCATCATAAAATTCTCATCTGGGATATTCTGATCAGATTAACTCCCGAACAGTCTACAAAACAATTAACTAGCAAACTCTTTAGTTTCCGTTTCGGAGCTATGCTTTAAAAAATTTGAGCTAGTTGGACATGATCCTGAATTCAAATACAATACAAACGTATTAAGAGCTATTTCGTTCATTAATTCGGGTTTTAAATTGAGTAACTAATTATTTAGTAAATTAATTATTCACTATTTCTAAATTATTTATAACAAATTGTATTATACCCTCAAGCTCTATCAAGGTTGCCGAATCTCTGCTCAATAAAGTGGTCTTGGGGAATTACACAATAAAGGGAATCTGTCTAAAGTTTGATAACATTGTCAGTGAACGTGGCTAATTTGAAGTCAGGCAATGCATGATTGACGCATTTACAAATACGCAAAAAGTTTATTACAATGTTAAACAAAGATGTTCAACGATCATGTATAAGACTGGAGTGAGTCTTATATTATCTTATCTTGCAACACAACGTTAGTTTGCAATATTTGTGTTTATCATTCAATTTATTAAATATTTTGCAACATTTACGTACGCGGCTAATAACATCACTTATATACATATATTTTAAGATCATGGCCTTCATCTATTTCAATGTAATCATTATAAATGTTATCCTCAATATCACTTTCGATGATCGTTTCAAAATCACATTCTCCATCACATTAAACTCCACTTTAATCTAAGTTAAAATTTTGATTATTAATTGCGATTCTTCTAATATTTCGCCAGCTAAATAACAAATATTTTATTTCGTACCTTTCATTTTCATTGGTTGAAGTCCTAAATTAAAAATCTTGAAAGATTTGTTTTTAGAATTGTAACTTCTTGCAGTAATATTTATATATTTATAGAAGGAGCTATTGGAACACTCATCTACAGAGATCGAAAGTCCCTTTGTCTTTACTTATTTGTCGAATTTCAGAAACAATACAATTTTTGTGAGTCATTATTACTTATTTAAATTTGAAATTTTAAGCAATTTAATAAATTTAAATATATATGAACATTTATTCGATTATTCTACATAAAATTGTTCGAATTATTCGTTATTCGAAAATGGCTACTTTTAAATTGTTCGAATAATTATTGGTAAGAAATTATTCGATTAATCGAACGATCATTAGTCGAATGAATACCCTAAATATTCTATATACATATGTAATTTTTTTGAAATCGCAACACAGACGAGGTGTCCTACTTTGGTGACCCCTGGCCGCAAACATGGTCAAAATTCAAAACGTAAATTCGGCAACATTTCTTCTATGTGCATGTAAAATTTCATTCAAATCGGATTAAGGGTTTAGAAATTACAGATTTATTTCCCTCTTTTTCAAAACAAACTGAATAAATGACAGCCAATTCAACAGATGTAGCTTCAATAATATGTTTCATTGCTAAAAATCATATTTCTTTTAATGATGTTATCAGTGACAGCTTATATTCTTTGTATAAATACATTAAATTATTTTTAAAATATCGATTGTTAATTTCTTATGAATTTGATGTGTAGCTTTAATTACTAATTAAGTAATAAAATCCTTATAAATGCTATTATCACAAATGATAATATTTTTCTAGAAATTTATGAAAAACAAAAAGCGATTAGAAAAAAATATTATAAATTGTTCGACTATTATATATCTGAAACTATTTATTGTTCTCAATAATTTTATTGTGTTTGGAAATTTTTTTAATTACCATTTTGATTACTTCATGTTGGGATATAAAGGTTTGCCATTCTCCATTTGCAATATTCATTTGCGATCCTACGAAATACGTGTATACATATCTGTGGACATTTGACAAAACGACTTCTTTCTAAAACGTCAACTTTTCAGGAGAGCGAAAAAACTGTAAAAACTACTAACAAAAGTTCTTGTGTAGAAAATCAAAGAAATGTTATACATAAACATTATAGACAAATATCCAATAAACAAGTAGCGCTTTTTCTTTTGTTTGAAAGAGCAATAGTTTTCTTTAAAACAGCAACAACAAATTTTAAGCTTTTTTGTCAAATGTATTTTTAGCAAACAAATTAGCTTGTATCATATAAGTCGTTTTGTCAAAATTGTTTTAATTAAATTAGAGTCGGCTTATGTAAAAACAAGTTGTTTTGTGAAATTTAAATATAAAAAAAAAGTCGAAAGAAGTTGATTTGACAAACATATTTCGGTATTATTAAAAAAAAAATTATTCAACTTTTTCGTTACAATAGCCAAATAATTAATCAAATATAAAAATGTTTCTTTAAAAATAGTAAATATTTGATTAGGTTGAATTTTAATATAAAAATTAACTTTTAAATAAAATAATACTATTATCTTATTATAAGAAGAAAACAGTAAAAAATCATATTTTGCGATTTACTTTGTGAAACTTTATTGAGTTTCTTCTTCGTCAAGATCCAGATAGATTTTAAACGATCTTTATGCTTTAAAAAATGTGTAGATGGTATTTATCAGTGGCAGCATATCCATCAAATCGCGTTTTTTGTTATGTGATACGACGAATGGAGACATGTAACTTCGACCAATTGTGGAATCTGCATCTTTAGACGACGAGAGTTGATGTCTAGCAGCTTAAAAGCCTATCCTGGGTCTAGTGATGATTTGTACTGCAAAACTCCAGGTTTACTTTACTCGTACTGCATCCATCGAACCTATTTTCACTCAAATTTTTTACCTATAAAAGATATATGTATGTAAGTAGTAAAAAGTTAATATATAATGTAGCATATAAATAAAATTATTTTTATAAATACCTGAAATGTTGCATTTCCTCCATGTGTATCTATCTTTCATCAGACCAATAAAATCTAAAAAATAGTTTTGGTTTAATTCATGAACGATTTGTAGCCGTTATTAAATTTACCCAGTCGTGTGTATGGTATATTGAAAAGGATGTATTTTTCTTAATTTTTTTCAATTTGCTCATGCACTGTATCAAACTCAAGATGCAACACAACAAGAAATGTATGGTCAATCCATTCACATCATCGAAATTTTTGGCAGTCAAAGTATTTTCATCACTTGAACCATATATTTAGCCAAAGATTTTTCTAGTTTATGGTCTTTGGTCGAAAACAAAGACATATTTAAGTGTTCTTTTTTTCACATTATTGGCCATAGCCTCAAGTTTTTTAATTCATTCATTTATACGAATTTTAATTTATTTTTATTTATTCTAGTATTAAGTAGCAAAACAGCTTCTTTTCATCTGTTTTCCATTTTTAAAAGCACTTATGTTAAGATAAGACTTAACTTTTTTAAATTTTCGTTTTTGTAAAAGAACCTCTGTCGATACAAGACATTTTGTCAAAACGAAAACTCGCAATCAACTGATTTAAAAATCTACTTGTCTCAGACAAGTGGTAGGTTTTTCAATCTTTGCTTTCGACAAAACGACTTCTTTCGAAAGAAGCTGTTTTATCAAAAAATAATTGTTAATAATGTGCTAAAACTAAATAGAGATAGGCTGTTTTGTCAAAAGGCAGTTACTAGTTTTTTTAAAATGATTTGAATTCTATGAGAGAAGTTGTTTTGTCAAATTGAAATTGGGGAAAAACCTGAAAGAGGTCGTTTTTTCGATTGCGTATCTTATGTTCTGAAAGTCATAGAAATATGGCGATAAGACCAAAAGAAGCGCATTCAAATTTTATATTTACTACAAAAATCCTGTAAAATTGTCTTATCTCGAGAGAAGTCGTTTTGTCAAATGTCCACAGATATATATATTCTACATAATTATAGATATATTTTGCAAAAAAAAATTGTAAAATTCAATAAAATTTTATTTTATTTGTAAAAATCTACAATTGAACTGAATTTTTATTTAATTTTTTCTATTTTATTTGCAATTAAATAAAAATTGTTTACTCAGAAACTGAGTTGTATTAAACTATTTAAATTGAAAGATATTTCCATTTATCTAAAAGAATTTATGTGCAAAAACTAAAGTATGTTTGTATATTAAATTCCATTCTTCAATAAAATGTTAAATTTTTACACAAAAAAAAAAAAAATATTACAGAAATAAAAATTCAATAAAGACAGAATAAAACCACAATCTTCGTTTCAATTAACTTGAAAGAAGAAAACGAATAAGAGGAAAATCAAAATCAAAACAATTATTCATTCTTAGTGCTCACATTGTTATTTTTAAATATGATGATTGTGGTTGAAATCATGATGAAAATTGTGCTAAATAATGGGATTTTTCTTTCAATGTACTTTATGTTTATATTGTTGCTCAGTAGGATGGATGATTTATTGTTATATAAAGAAGATGTATTTATTGTGCTCAAATTTTAGGGTGTAGGAAATAATGAAAGTACAATTATAATAATGTGTCTGAAATTTCAAAAAGTGCTAATGTAGCAGAAGTTCCAAAGAGCTTAAGATGACTTAAGAAAAATTTAATATTTGAAATGAAGGTGTTTTGGTGGCAGGACTCTATGGCAATTTGTTGGAATAATAGCAATATTTCACTGCTCTCACTTACAATAGCTTTTGAAAAAACCCTTAACGGTTAATAATCGGTTTAACTCAGATAAAAAAGGTTTAATAATGTAATAGATAGAGTTTATAATCCGGTTAACAGAAAATCTGATTTTTGTTCACAATTTTCTGTTAACCAGTTTAACCGGTTTTTATCACTCGATTAACCGGTTTTTAAATTGGTGGAGGGTATACAAATTTTAAAATGAAAAACTTTTTGATTTGAAATATTTGTGAAATTTTATGATTTTTTTTGGTATCAATATATAACATGTAAGAGAGCTCTATTCGGCAGTGTCGAATCTTATATATCCTTCACCAAAGTATACTCTAAGATCAAGATTGAATTCTGAAAAAATATGGTTAAGAAAAAAATTGTATGGTAACAATAAGTTTTTGGTTAAAAAAAAGCTCGAGTTAAAAATATTTTTCCCGATTTTGAACGATTTTCGGTCCAAACTACGCCGTTGGAAAGGTCTTTGAAATGTCTATAATAAGATATAAGATATCCATATTGTCGGTATTAATGACTAAGTAATTTAGATATACATAGATACAAAATAAGTAAAAAAGCGAGGAAGTCGTGGTTTTTAGCTTATACCTTTTCCATTAGTGCACTTTGGTTCCAAATCAAAATCTATGTGGACAAAATTATGAAAATCGGTATCTTCAGAATTTGGAAAAACTAAGTTTTTTCGGAAGGTGACAATCTGCTCTCCTCCAATACAAATGGGTTTTTCAATTGGACATTTCGTTTTCTCGACAGAAGCGCCAGAAGTTTCACAAATTTTGAATCAAATTTTCGTTAATTTTTTTTAATATTTTACTGCTTTACTAAATTAGATATATCTCAATTGTTTTACCATATAGAAATTCATACTTCAAAACATAGATACACATTGATATAAGCTTTTATTAGGTGTATATCTTATATTTATTGGACTCTCCATTTTCCTGTTATAGTCCTTTAAACTTGGTTCTCAAATATACTGATATTTTTTTTGTCAAGAAGCCCGTCCAATGACTGTATACATCATTTAAAGAAACTTCTGGGGAATGTCTTTGTAAAAAAATTGTAGCCGCCAGCCGAAATAATTTGTATTTAATTTTTACGGAATGGAATTTTTAGAAATATTTCTTTATTTATTATTGATTTTTATATATCTAGACCCTATTGTAACTTGAAATGTAGTAAATACAGATCTTTTTAAAAAGATCTGTAGTGGGGCGATTTTCGCTAATTTAAATAGCACCCGAACCGGGACTATAGTGGATATATTAATGTATGAATCGTGTATAAAATTTATTTGGTATCTTCGGACATGGCTAGAAACTAGATGATAATGGGCGTAATTGAATTAGAGGTCGTGGCAGTCCCATACAAAGTAAATAGTAACTTCGTAGAGTAAAATAATAGTAAAATCTAGAGTAAAATAATAGTGAAAACCGTATCCGATTTTGCCAAATAGATGACGGAGAACAATTTTAGATATTGGTAGTATCGAAAATTTATAACTTGCAAAGTAAGTTTGGCAATTGTATACTTTTGCAAATGCCTTTGATTTATTTTTAGAGAGTTCTATTCTTATCTTAATGAAATAAATTGCTCTAAGGCACAAAAACGTTTGCTTTTCAACCGAATTAAAATTGTTCTTTATATGTATTCTTTGTTGTTTATTTAAAAACAATCTATGTTTATCCTGCTTCTAAAAATGCCGAGTATAACTCAATTAAAACGAAAATTTTATGTTTTTTTTTATAAACACAACCACAATTAAAAAATTCAAAAGATTTAACCAATTTGAAAGCATATGATTAATGGCGATGTCGAATATTTAATACTCTACATTTTAAAATAGATTTAATAATTAAAAAAAATAATTTGCTTTAACAGCTGCAAATTTCGAAGTAAGTAATACATATCTTTAGAAACATAAGCTAAGTTTATTGATTTTTATGAACAGATTATTTTCAAAAGTTACTTAAGCTATGAAAAACTTAAAAAATTTGTAGCTACTTTATCTTTGTTAAACAAAGTCTATTGTATTGCCTTTTCCATTACTAGTTCTTCTTTACATTTTTGTTTGTGTTTTGCGAGAAACAAAAACCCAAACGAAAAAAGGAACAGAGAAATTCTTAATAAAGGCTTTTTTTTCTAAGGGGTTGGGTTAACCTTGAGGCCAAATGAAAATAAATGTTCTTTCTTTATTGCATTCTACAAGTTAAAGAATGAAACAAAAAGAACAAAGCGAAATGATTGTGAATATTTAAGTCAGCATTTGAGCGTGAAATTGTTTCAACAAGATTTAAGGTGAATTAATTAATTTATTTTGCGATTGTGTGAAGTTTAAAATATTTAAGTTTTCGGTCTAAGTAACGGCTGTGTGAAATTTTAAATATTTACTTTAAAACAGTGATCATTTTTTTCGGTTCTTCCAAGTTTCCAATATTTTTAAAAGAAAAATAACGCGAAGCGTAAGAGATCGTATTTGAAGAGCGGCCAACCAGCCGAATCGACACAATAGCCAAATATCCATGGCGCTAAGGTACATAATTCTCTGTATTTGGTGGCAGGAAAAGGGTCATATCTATTACACTGTACAACACAACAAAGAAATTACAAGGATCGACCTTGTATTGGCGTTATGAAAGTTTACATCTGAATTTCATTTGACGGGGGGTTAAAGTTTCCCAACTCTGGCACATTCTTATTGTTAATCAGCATAATAAACCATGTGATCCTTACATTTTATGTATAAAATGTGTTGCGCAAATTTATGTAAAATATTACGGAGAACATTTTTGTAGAATATATTAACCCTGTAAGTCCTCAAGTCATGGGTCTTTGCTGTCCTACTTTTAATAAAAATCAAAAAACTCCATTAAAACAGGGATTTAAGGGGTTAAAAGGTTCCGCAAAAATATTATCCCTGAATACACTAAAACGGAAAATTCAACCATAAAGTGAGAAATAATGCACAACAAAAGAGAGCTTAGGGTTGATTACGCATTTATTAAGAATTTTATTTTGGGGAACATTTGAACCCCTTAAATCCCTGTTTTAATGGTGTGTTTTGCTCTTTTTTAAAGAAGGACAAAAATTACCCGTGCCGTGAGTATTTAGAGGGTTAACGTATTCTACAGAAATGTTCTCCGTAACATTTTACATAAATTTGCGGAACTCGTTTTATACCTAAAATGTAAGGATCACATGGGAAATTAAATTCAGATGTAAACTTTCAAAATGTGTCTTTTTTTTGTCTCCTCTATCAAAATTTATTGTTCGGACCTTTTAGTTTTGGAAAAAATTTGATTTTGTTGTATAGTGTTATGAGCTGCTGAAATCTGACCTGTATCGAACCGTAATATTTCATTATGACAACGCTCGGCCACATGTTGCAATACATGTGTATTTCATTCGATGCAGAACAATATCTCCGGGATACGCTTCACTTTAGAACAGAGTAACCGATATTGGATTGATTCGTTCTACGCCTCAATAATATGGGCACCGATTGCATCTACAGATTTTGTTAGTTTTATATTTTCTATTACTAGAATTTAAATTAATAAATTTCACCTTTTTATTGGGATACGAATTTCTATAGTGGTCCGAACAAATTGCTTCATATATTTTGATGAAAACTTTTGAACTATTCTGCCTATTTTTGTAGACATAAATAAGTTGGCTATTAGTAATAATTCTTTGCGGTTTTTCAACAACAAAGGTTTCTGAACAACAAAGAATATTGTTTGGAAAAATTGTACCTCTAAAATACGTCTCTATAGAACCTATCGTTATAAAAATATCGGAAGTGGATCTTATGTGGGAGCGATCGCCAATTATAGACTGTAGTGTGATCTGTGTACAATTTTGCTTCGATATCGAAATTTATAAGACTATAAAATTTGGAAAAATTCTTAAGAGTTTTGGAAAAACACACGATCATGATAGTATGGGTTCGACTCTACTACCAAAGTGTAGTAAAACCCTATACTCAGTTTGTCCATTTTAATGATTAATTTTTTTTTATGGACCCCCAAAGATTCTGAAAATAAGTGGGACTTACAAAAAAGATGTCATAATTTTTTGGTCAACAGCTAATTCAGACTTGGTGATAATATAGCTAAGAGTTCGCCAAACAAACTGTGTTAACATTTTATTCCAAAAAAATAGCTTTTTCGTGCCCTTTTTTTGAAAAAATATTGTAAGAAAAAAATTTTTTTCCCTTTTTGAAGAATAACTTTCAAGAATTCTTAATTTTTCACTAACAATATTTAGCAAAATTGTAAAGCTGAACACCTGAACATACGCAAAATTCGGATCATAGTTGGATTTTTAGCGATTTTTTTTTAAAAAATGTGAGACCCGAGGTGGCGGATAATTTTGCTAATTTAGCGTAAAGAGCTTTATTTACAGCTTTGGTGACCCTCAATGAAATTTTCCGGCACAAATTGTCGAAGAATATTTTAATCATTAAATATCATTTTTGAAAGGATTTATATTGATTTTCTCGAAAAAAGGGTCAAATTGACCCCTAAAGAGAGGAGCTTGAGGGTTAATACCTTCCACAAAAATGATCTCCATAAAAATCCACAATATAACTCTGACAATAAGAATTCTCTCAGACATTAACTTACAATTTTTTTTCAGTTAGTGTAATGCTCCATTCGATAAAAAATTAAAATCTTTAAGCCACTGTAAAAAAAATTCAGACCAGCTGGACTATAAGTTTATACTACAAAAATGATCTACTCAATATGCGCTTTCAGAATTATAGGGTCGCTATTCTATTCCAATCAAAAAGTCTCAATTTGTTGGACAGTGTTATTAGTCTCTCAAATTCTATATGAAGAAATCATTTCAAAATTATATTAGTATTTTTCAGCAAAAATATTTCACAAACAAATGTAATGGTCTAAATATTTAGTTACGGTCAAAGAATACTACCGAAATAATTGACAAACAGTTAAAAGAAACATACAAATTTCAGTTGGTATATGCAAGTAGTAGGTTTAGTAATTTACTATGTGTATTTTAAGTTTTCGTCAAACAGATTTTATTTTAATTGGCAACAACATACTTGAACAATATAAGTTTTTTTTTATCTTTTAATCTTACCTTCTCCCTTAGTGCATTTATTGCCTCTTACTTTGGCTTGAACATTTACAATCAGAGTAAAAAATATATAAAACTTGTTAATTGTCAGTGTAACTGTTCTTCTTATTTCACTTTTTTTTTTGATAATTGATGTATGATGAATTTTCTTTTTTTCTCCAACATGAAAAACTCGTAACAGAAGTTACATGATAGATGTCAATTAAAAATGAAAAATACCAACATTTATGGGGTAAAAAGCAAACAAGACAAGTACTTTAAATTGTTGTTGATTTCTTTTTGATTGTTTGTTAAAAGGTAGTAGTTGCAGTACTCATGTACTCAGTATAATTTCATCTTTAAGCTAAAACGAAATAAAGACAAATATTTGTTGTATATTGGTATAGGTGCTTTTAGTATCTATTGTGTTTCGTTATAAGGATTGTTAAGCAATTTCTGTGAAATACAAGTTACAGGCAAACGTAACTCATTTATCTCTTTGTTATAAGGCGAACGAACGAAAGTGTGGGAAGTTGTTTAAAATATAATTATCTTAATTAAATGGTTACATTAAGTAGCTTAAAAAGGATACAGACATTTAAAATGTATTTGTTACCTGTTTTGCTATTTTGGAAAAATGTAATTGATATAATTTTAGGTACAATGTCTTAAAATTTTCGTAAATTTTAGGAATAAAAATCTTATAATTTGTAGTGAAATTAAACCTTTTGTAGAAAAATTATATAAGCATATATTTAAAAAAAATTCTTGTACCAAATTTGATTTCGTTCCATTTAATTAGACAAAAATGGAAAGCGAACAGAATGAAACTATTTTTGAAATCGATCTGCCATTTCAAACCGTATGATCCGCTTGATATAAAATCTTATATATACTTACATAGAAAAGGAGTATTCGAGTTTATGTTTTAAATATAAAGTGATACTGTGGGGTCTCAAAGAAGGCCAACTCAGACATGCACAATTTTTAATAGTTTGTAAATGTTTGATGGTACATCAGAAATCAATACACAGAAACAATTATTGCTAAAATGTTTTCAAACACACATGTTTCTCAAACTAATTTCATTGCACTATGCGACAAATGGTAGAGGTCAGTGATCGGCGGGGGTTCTGCCCACCGGAAAAAGTTATATCGATAAAAAAACGTTAGACATGTCAGGTCTAGGAATCGAGATATCTCGATTTGAAGTTATTAGGTATCGTATAGGGAAAATTTAAACTTTGTGTGTCTTTTTCATGCATTTTTTCATCTAAATGTTGGAATATCGCAAAGTTATGTTGTTAAGCTCAATGCCGGCTACAACATAGTCAATAAAGAAAAGTGGTATTTTTGGTTTTCATTGAGTGGGACTATGGAAAATTTGTTTTTCATTATTTTTTCGTAAGTTATCTTACAAAACTCAATTAAAATCGTCTATTATTATATTAACTTCAAATCGATATATCCTGATGCCTAGACCTGATCCATCGAAACGCTGGAGTAATTGATTTGGTCGTAGATCCAAAAAGTATATATACTAGGGTGGGTCAATTTAGCAATTGATATTATGCTATCGATGAGGAAAAAAAAATTCTGAAATTTGTGCGCACAGAAAATGATTTTTATACCCTACACCACCATAGTGGGGAGAGTATAATGCGTTCGTGCAGATATTTGCAACGCCCAAAAATATTAGTCTAACACCCACCTTAAAGTATAAAGATCGACTCAGAATCACTTTCTGAGTCGATTAAACGATGTCCGTCCATCCATCTAGCTGGCTGGTTGGCTGGCTTGCTGTCCATGCAAACTTTGTGCGCAAAGTACAGGTCGCAATTTTGAAGATATTTCGATACAATTTGGTACATACAATTATTTCGGCTCAAGGAAAAATCCTAACTTTTATATAGACAAAAATATCGCTACCTAATTTTATGATGATCGGTCCATAATTAGTCATAGCTCCCATTAAGGCCTGCTTCCGAAAATTACTTAAACGAGCATAAATCTCTTAAAAATGTCGATATACACTGAATCAATTAGGTCTCCGTACAGACATACTCATAATATAAACTAGATATTTATGGTCACTTTTCAATACACATTTAAACCTTTTTTTAATTCAGTTTATAAAAAATCTTATAAACTAGAAATCAACATAAAAAAACTACAAACATTTTCATTAAAAACATAAAAATTTACATAATTTCAATAATTGTACGAAAAGTATCACCAAAAAAGTCTCCGTACAGTTAACCGTTTTAAGGCAAGGAATCCCAATATTAATTTTAATTGAATTTAATATGTGGTAGGTCCTCCTTTCTGAGCAATTGCAGCATTTTAATGGCTGTGCATGAAATGGACCAGCTTTGTTGTTGTCAGGGAATCTTTTTTATACCATTCTTCCATTATAACGGCTTTTAGCTGATCTTTTCTCGTTATATTGTGCTGCCGAACCTTTATTTCCAAGTGATCCCATAGATGCTCAATCGGGTTGAGATCAGGTGACTGAGTGCTTAAGAACATTATAAATAAGACATTCCTTTACTAATCTAGAGGTGTGATTACTATCGTTGTCTTGTTGGAAGCAATACCAAGCCTAATTTTCCAGAACTTTGTTTTAAGTTTTCTTTTAATATATTAAGGTATGCATATTTATCCATAGTGTTTTCAACAAAAATAAGATTTCCCACCACAGATGAAGCCATGCAACCCCAAACAATAACGTTACCTCCTCCATGCTTTACGGTTAGCGTCAAACGCTTCGGATTCATTTCAGTATTTGGCTTTCTCCATAACATTTCTCTTCCATTAGAACCAAAAACATTAAATTTACTTTCATCGCTAAAAATAACTCGATCCCAAAATAAAAAATCTTTATCAATATGCTCGATAGCGTAATCCAATCTCTTTTTCATGTTCACTTTTCGAACAAGGGGCTTCTTAAGGCTTACTCGACCATTGTATCCATTTAGTTTAAGAGCGTTTCTTACAGTTTGGGGGTTTACCGTTAATTCAGCACTAGTTTTCAAGTTTCCCGCAATTAAACATGCGTTAATTTTTGGATTACCTTCTACAAATCGTACAATTCTCTCTAAGTGGTGGTCTATTTTTCTTGGATGGTCAGTTCTTTGTTTATTTGCCATTGTTCCGGTATTTTTGAACTGTTGAATAACGTACTGAATGGAAGAGCGTGGTCTTTTTACAATATCCTTTATTAGAAGTTAATAATAATTTTCTTTCTATTCATTAAAATTTGCTTATTTTTGGATTCCCTGACAACAACAAAGCTGGCCCATTCCATGCACAGCCATTAAAATGAAGCAATTGCTTAGAAAGAGGACCTACCACATATTAAATTAAGTTTAAGATTTGGATTCTTAGCCTTAAAACGGTTAACTGTACGGAGACTTTTGTGGTGATACTTTTCGTACAATTATTGAATTTATGTAAATTTTTATGTTTTTAAGGAAAACGTTTGTATTTTTTTATGTTGATTTCTAGTTTATAAATTTTTTTATAAAATGAATTAAAAAAAGTTTTAATATGTATTGAAAAGTGACCATAAATTGATAGTTTATATTATGAGTATGTCTGTACGGAGACTTAATTGATTCAGTGTATACATAAAATTCAAAATAACTTTCATATAGTCATAAATAACATGATCTTATTTCATGGCGATCGGTCCATAATTAGTCAAAGCTCCCATATAATATACTCTTCCGAAAATCATTCACGAAAATAAATGATTGAAGTTTTAAAAGAAAAATTAATTTGCTCATTTACTTAGTAGTGTATTATGAGGTATTATATGGTCGGGCTTGACCGACCATACTTTCTTACTTGTTTTGAATTAAATTTTTAAATTATTAGAAATCTTATATATTTTTGAAAAGAAGACACAATTTCCTACACGTTGATGTATAATATGTATGTATATCTTATCTTTTCCAAAATACGTAACTAGCTGTAATTAGCTTTATCTTGTAGTGTTCTCAGACGTTTGGTAATGCAGTAGACGGCAATGCAGTACACAAAAATATATTACAAAACGGCAAGATTCTGTAAATTTTCCGTTTGTTGTTGATTTTGAATCCATAAATTTGACTAGTGTAAAAGATATCAATTATATCAAAAAATTAGTTCTAAGTAGTTTGAAATTATACTGTATTTATGGTAAAAATATTGAACATAAACAAGTTTTATATGAACCTAAATCTAAAACTTATTTATGTTTGGTATAAATATTGTCCAGAGCCATACAAAATTAAGAAATTCGCTTTAATTCGATTTTTATATAGGGTAGAAGGTAAAATTTGTTAATATGTGTTTGCAATATACCGAATGTAAAACTGCTAATAACTTTTGAAGTTATTTTTTTAGTAGATTTTCATGGATTATCTCCTCATGTTAAAGCAAGTGAATCGTAGATTTTTCTAGAAATCCGGATATAGCATAGAAAATCGTAGAAATATATTCCATCTTCCATTTTCAAAGTTTTTATTTAAATAAAAATCTATGGCAAGTTGGTGTGGAAATGGGTTAATCGATCGATTAAGAGGGGTTCTCGAGATAATTGAAATTTTAGAATATATTTGAAAAAATGTATATACGTTTTTCTGTGTTTTTTATAACTAATTGTCCAATTTTCATAAGCTAAGTCATGAAAGTATTTTATTCCAATTTATTAATTAAAAAATATTAAGAATGATATAATTATAAATTCACGTGTTTTATTTGTCTGCTATTGAAAAGTTTTCTATTTTTAGAAAATCTCTAATTTTTTGAACGGGCTGGTTACAAATAAAAGCCAATTCGATTTAAACATTTATTTTTAGTAATTTTTGATATCAACTCAAAATTTTTCAATTTTCACTTTTTGCTAGAAATCAATCTACCCACTTTAAAAATCAAATGTCATATTCTCTACTCTTTCGCAAAAAAATACAGTTGTATCCTTATTGTAATGTATTAAAAAAAATAGTTTTTTGATTCTATTTTTTTTTAATTTAGACATTTTTCAAAATCATTTCAAAATTTTAGTTGAGATATTTCCAAAAGACTTTTCATTTGTTATTTTGGAATTTATTAGAAATAAGAGAATATTTTGCTAAAAATATTTACATAACAATTACCAAAGGAAGATATTTGCGAAAACCAAAATATTAAAAATTTAAAATTAAATACGTTTTAAACTATAAGAGTTAACTAATTGAAATAAACAGAAATATTTTTTAATACAGAAATTGTTCCTAACTAATACTTGTTATGTATTTCACATTTCTAATAATTTTGCTGTCTTGGAAAATTTTGAAACCAGATATAAAAGGGCTAGTAACGTCCTAAAAATGTAAAATTAAAAGAACATAAATAAGAAATCCAAAGAAACAATCTGAAATTCATTTAAAATTGTATCGAGCCCTTAGCGCCAAATTATATAAGTCAATGTTTATATTTTACAGAAAACGAATTTTATCGTAAGCGACACACAGTGGTATCGAAAAAAAAGAGGGAAAGATTGTTTTGAATGAAATTTCACATGCGCAAAGAAAAAGTGTTGTCGAGTTTAAGTTTTGAACCTTGACCTCATGGGCCCACTGAGGGCGCGACCAAAGGTCCTCAAAGTAGGACACCTCGGGCATGTGATATTTTTAAAAAAATGCAATTTATTCGTTTGTGTTCCGATTTCAAAAAAATTAAACACATATAGTCTTCTCATTGAACACTATAAAAAATATCAAATGTCAAATATCTCTTATAGCTCAGGAGGTATTCGCATTTGAAAATTAAATTTTCAAAATTTTTACCCACCGCACTCCAGTTTTTTGATAACAGCGGGTCCAAATATTTTCCGATTTTATCCAATTTTCGTTTGTTTAAAATTGTTTAAAAATAATGATTAAGTCCAAAGTTATAAGCATTCGAATTTAAAAAATTTTAAAAAGACGATTTTTCGCTACTTTTCTGGGAAAAAAGTACTTTTTTCTTTTTAAGTTATCGGAAAAAATGCCTAAGAGGCTGTATAAGGGATATATACTTTCTGAAAGCTAAGTTTTCATAAAATATTTAAATGAACAAAAATTAAAAAAATGTTGTTACCGAGGGGACCAGGTCCATGCAAAATTAAATTTTAGGGCAAAAATTCTAAAATCGCATATTCGATATCATAATATAGTAACCAATTTTATGTGGCCTAATATATTTCTAATTATTTTGTAAAGGGTTCCGATAACCCCGACCCTGGTATGGATATTATAGACAAAAAACTAAAAATTCCCATTTTTGGATATTTTCAACACTTTTTTGGGAATTGCGGTATTGCTGATAATAAATTTCAAAATTGGTTTTTATTTTTCAATTTTAAATAGAAAGATCTATATATCTGCGAAATTTCATTAAAAACTATTCATAAATAAAAATTTAATTTCAATTCGAAAATTTTGTATCTATGCAAAAATTCAATAAAAAACATTTTTTGTCATATTTTTCAATAAAGTATTCCATGAATTTTTAATTGTCAAAAGTTATAAATATTTTTTTATATCGCAAATTATAATTATATCGAAATTATATTATATCGCATCATAACATTTTTAATTCTATGTATAAATTTCAAAATAATCAAAAAAACCTGCTCCTGTAAAATTTGTGTCGCTTACGATAATTTGGCGCTAAGGGCTCGATATAACAATTTTATATTTTTTTTTTTTAAAAATAAAAGTTTAGAAATGCCAGATTTAATTCCAAAAAATTTTTGATTCTGCCCCATTATACATGGTCCGATATACCGCCCTGGAGTCGGTTTATGGTTCACCAGCATAATTTTTCAGCCATTATTTCAGTACACTATAGGAAATTTTCCCCATTTCTTGGCCAAAATGTAAAATTTAAATTTTTGAAAAATAAATTTTTTATGCTTTAGTATAAATAAAAATATAACAAAGTAAACATATATTTTTAAATTTTGCAAAAAAGTTGATTATTTGTCCCTTTATCAGTTGTTTTATGTTCGATTTCTAAATAAGTTTTCATATAACGATTGAGTGCAGCAAATTTTGATATAATTTCTAATAAAAGTTTTCATAATAAATATATAGAGTTTTTAAAAATTAAAAAATGGAAAATAATGTTGAAAGTGAGTAATTTATTAATATATAGAGAAATCGTGGTGAACTCGGCTATTAGACCGATTAAATTGGAAAAATTAAAGTGACCTTACGATGAAATAATAAAATTATGAAACTGAATTTTATTTGGACTTACAAAAAAATGTTAGCGGATGTTAGTTATAACATCATAACAGTTCTTTAGGACAGTCAATTACCTACAGAATTTTTCATATTTCAGCTGCATATATTTGCATACTTTTTCAAAAAACGCATTTTTTCAGGTAAATACAGTGTGAAAAACTCAGAATTATTTAATGTATGGCATGAGAAATATGGTGAAAATGAAAAAAGAGCCGCTATACATGCATATTTTTTGTCACATATTGATGAAAGTGATTGTTCAGAAAATCTAAATCAATGTTTATAGGAGCAGTCACGAATGTTTTGTGCATTCAAGGCAAATTATTGAATCAACTGTGCTTCCCGTTGGATGCTTCGGTGAAGACGCCTCTGAATCGCGTCATAAAATATATAAATCTGATAGATTGTTGCATGCTCGAAAAAGCAGCCGTGTGAATAATTTGACCGACGTTTTTAATACAGCATTGGATACATCTGATCCTTTCATTTCCAGTATTTCTCTGAACAAACGGATTAAAAAACAGAAGAAACAGATCCTATTTCTTTGGAAAATTACCAAACAGATGAAGAGCAATCGGAAAGTGAAAATGAAGAAATAGAATCGAGCGTTCTTTTGAACCCTTGTTTTTTAAATATGGTTGATAATTTAGAATTAGAAAATCAAATTGATGAATAAATTAAAATTTTAAACATAACTAAGTTTTTTTTAATCTTAAAAGTTAGTTTACACTCAAAAACCAAAATAGAAGAAAAGAGTTTAGGCAAATACCTAAGAGTTACAGGTATGGACTGGATCCAGGAACATACAACCCGGTAAACACAGTTTGGAAGAAATTTTTAGTTAATTTTATTTTTATCTTTGAAATTTTTGTTTCAGTGTATGGAAAAGTTTTACTGGTCCCTCCCTCCCTTTTAAGAGTCTTCAAAAATTCGAATCCAAAAAAATTATTTAAATCGGTCCAGCCGTTTGGCTGTAATTAATTATGGCCAAAAAATGGGGAAAATTTCCTATAGTGCAGTACAAGAAAAATACATAAACTATATTCAATTAATCTTTTTTACAACATTTAATTTTTATAATTTTTGGAAAATGTTCCAATCTATAAACGTTATTCGAGTATGCTCAAATTTTCAACATTTGGTTTTTAGATGACTGATAACAATTTTAAGCCTTGGCAGTATAGAAAAAGAGCAAAATTAGTGCCACTATTTGTCTTTATGTAGATTTATATATAAAACCCGTTTCGGTGGTGACAACCAAAATTAGGTAATTCCTTATTTTAATAACAATTTCCAAACATAATTTCAATAATCACAAATTGTGTATCATTAAACCAAATAAACTGCTACACAAACTGCACCATAATCTTTTCAAGGATTTCACACAATAAACTTTAAAATTCTAAATGCAGATATTCTGCTTACAAAAAACACTTATGTATACAAATCTTAAAAGATTCATATAACAAAAATAGTACATACAATGTATTCAATTTCTGTTATGACTTCTAGTTGGAAAAAAGCATGAACAAATGTTTTAAAACTAATTTTCTTTATTTAATAATCTTATGGTATGAATGTGAGCGAATATCTGACTTACTTCAATTTCCTTTTAGTAGCTTTTCTCAGTATTTTGCAATTACTCTTTTCCCTGTTTTCCAATCTGTGTATTTTGTTGTTATTGTTGTACCAACAACTAACTAAATGTATGTAGGTAAAACAGCTTAACTAAATGGGAATTATTTACGAGCCATTGCTTTTGTAAAATATTTTCATTTAACATTAGAGTAGTTTATGCTCCTAATCCGTAATTGTTATTATCCATGGAAACCTTTTAACTTTAGCCATTTTATTGTTTGCATGTGTATGAATACAAGTATCTATGAGTTTGTGTGTATGTGTGTGTGTTTGCACAAAAGAGCTTGTTAAGAAGAATGCAAAAAAAAAGATAAAAATATTGTTAGGTGAACAATAGAAGTTTCATTTCATAAAAACACTGAAATATAAACAATTTAAGTTTAAAGGATAAAAGTAAAGTTACAGAACACTGCATATTCTATGGTAGTCTTTGTTTTATCTACTAATATTGCAAAGATTTTCAATATACAATATTGGAATTTAATAAAGAAAGAGAGATTGCCAAGATTTTCTAAACAATAAAAGCTGTTTTTCTTTACGTTGTTAATATTTTTGTTAAATGAAATTATGTTAGAGATTTTTATAAAAGATAAGAGGAATATTGATTGCATTATATTGAGATTTTTTTTATTAAAAATTCTAGTAGAGTATTTTAGCATTTTGCAGTAATGAAAAGTTTTGAAAACAAATAACAATACAATGGGTTTTATATAAAATTTATGAAATATTTGTTTATGATTTTCATGTGAGTTAAAAATTTTCAAAATCATGAAGTTTGTTTTATAACACTATGCGACAATGGTAGGGGTTAGTGAGCGGCGGGGGTTCTGCCCACCGGAAAAAGTTAGATCTGTAAAAAAACTATTAGTCAGGCAAGGGTTGAAGAAAGTATTGTATAGGGAAAATTGTATTTTTTTGTTGCCTTTTTCATGCAATTTGACCATCTAAATGTCCAAATATCGCAAAGTTATGTTCAGTAAAGTTGTTAAGCTCAACGCCGACTACAACATAGTAAATAAAGAAAAGTGTTACTTTTGGTTTTTATTGAGTGGGTGCCTGAAAAATCAGTTTTTCATAATTTTTTTTCATTAGTTATCGTACAAAACTCAATTAAAAACATCTAATACTATACCCAGAGAAAAAATATAGTTGTACATGTTAACCATAACCATTTCAAAATGTTTACAACTTTTTTAACAATAATATAGTTACTGTAGTTATGTATATGATGACGGTAATCAGAATATGTTTATGTTACCCTTCATACACCATACAATTATAGCAATTATATACATATATGATTGTAGTAAGATTTTAAAATCATGGACATATTAATCATACTGTAAAGTAGAATCCAATCATGATTATCGGGTCGTATGAAATGGCTTCGAAGATTTATAACTGTGAAGTAACAAAATCTGTAGGTAACAAAATCCATTACTGATCGCTACTGCAACGAAATAATTGTGAATGTTTTTCCTTCATTTAACACATATCAAAAACTTATTGCAAATAATTCTCCAACATTTTATGAAGCAAAATATATATTTAGAAATGATAATTTTGAATTGCCAAAACTAATTCCAGTTTTCGAAAGAAGTTAGACGACAATGTATTAAAAACATACAATTTTAAATATAATTATATAATTAACACGTACATAACTCGATGTTTCGTCAACAGTACCTACGATATACAGACTGCTCAGCAACTCGCTGCTACTATTTATATACACAGCGCCATCTTCTAGTAGTTTCATGAATTATCTAACCGACGAATCTAGAATGTTCTATTTCCAAGCAGCTTTAACAGTTAACGTTGTCATACTTATGTAGGAATTTGTCGATTCCCTTTAAATAAAAAATAAACTGTTATATTTGGTTTAAATTCATTGTTTATTTAATATTAATAATGGCTCTTAGAAAAAATAAATAATAAATATTGTCTTTGTTCTTAAAAGTACTTCTCTTCAGTTCGATGTCACAACTAATACTCTCGTACACCCAACATAGTAAAACACATTCCGCTAATACTCTCATTAATCCGTCTGTCATCTTTGTAAATTATCCCACATTCCCATTCGTTCGTTAACCCTTGTCTGTCAGTTGTGACCTAAGTATACCAATCATATACCATAATAACAGCGTTTTATCAACATTGTTGATAATTAGAAGTTTCTAGTAATGGAAATGTTTATATATTTATAAACAATATTGAATTGAAAGTTTAAAAAGTGATATTTAATACCATTAGTCTACATGATATTTGGATGTTTGAGAGAAAACATTTATTTTTGTAGTCAATGAATTACAGATTTTCTAAATATAATAATAAAGTTTTGCAAACATCGACCTTGAGCTTTTCACAACAGGGTATTTATAAACATGATAAGGCAAAAATATACTATAGATATCATCGATAGGACATTAATATAAATAGTTAAATATATGTTAAGTTTAAGCTTATTGTCTTTTTTACATAGTTAAAAATCTTATTTTATTTACTTATATAGAACAATATTTAGACTCTAGTCACATAATAAAAATATGTTTATTTAATCATAATTATGTTGCCAGTTATTTAAATTATGGTTATGGGAGAATGTCTTATCGACCTACTCCTCTTATAAATTTATTTATTTTGCCTTCAGCTAATATTGGTCTTGCGTATTGGTTCCTTAAGATTGGTATTGATTTTTTTAAATCTATTTTTTTTTGTTTAAATTAGGTATGCATTTTTTTTATTTTTTAACAGACAACAGTTAGAAAATGTGGCAGAAATCACTTATAGGTACTCACGATAATCGTCGCGATGTACAGTGATATAGAAAAAAGAGGGAAATAAATTTGTGACTTCTAAACGGTTGGTTCGATTTAAATGAAATTTCTCATGCGCAAAGTGGAAGTGTTTCCGAGTTCAAGTTTTGTATTTGGACCTCATGGGCTCACCATGAGCGCGGCCAGGGGTCCCAAAGTTGGACACCTCGATTATGTTCTATTTTTAAATCGATCCAATTTCTTCGTTTGTATTCCGATTTCAAAAAAAAAAAAAATTATATATACACTACAATAAAACTCTACAAAAAACCTATCAATTATCACTTATAGCTTATTAGATATTCGCATTTGAAAATTAAATTTTAATAATTTTTACCCACCCCTCCCCTGGTGGACCTATTAGGGCTAACCGTTTAAAAGTTACAGTTATGTATTTCCCTCTTTTTCTTCTATACCACTGTTTAACGTAAAAAAAAGGTCCATCCTAGTTGTTAGTCATTATGTTGTATGATAGATGTATATTTTACTCAAATAATTAATATTAAGTATACGTAGTTGTGAACTTTACCTTTCTAAGGAAAATATAGTTAGAAAGGTCTTTGTTCAAATAAATTTTCGGAAGCTACTTGAGAATTTGTTAACATTAATATATATACTATGACCCGATAAATGAGGTACATAAATGGCTGATTTATGAGCAAACCATGGCCAAGATATAAATAAATCGGTTATTATTTCTGTTGGGGTATGCTATGGTGAAACGTATGTAAGATTCGGTATAGTCGAATACAGTACTCTCTCTTATTTTTTTTTATTAATTTCTAAACAATCATTGTAACTGACAACTGATTGCAAACGTTTTGTTCCTCCCACTGTTTTTCCCTTGAACTGATGATGTTTCCTAGCAAATTGTATATTTATAGCGCACATGTACATAAGGATTTGTTCAATTCCCTTTCCTTGATGCACCATTAATGTACTATAAAGTCTACGTACTTAAACCATATAATAAGGCTGTCGATGATGCTGATGATGACGACTATGCTGCGAAAGCTGTTGCTGCTATTATATTCAGCAAATAACTCAATGAATTCTCATTGAAATTTAATTAAAATATTTCGAATTTGTATGGTAAAAGGCAGCTAAAAGGGAAAATTGTTTATAGATATATATATATAAGTATAAGTATATTTTTTTATATTAATTTATAGGTATTGTTATGCTAGGTTTTAGGCAAAATACACACAAGCAAATTTTGCACATCAGGGATGGGATTAATAATATTACTTTGATCATATTATATTTGAAATCGAAATATTTTTCTATGAAGCAATGGTTTAAAGTAGAGATTTTAATTTAATTTTAGTTACATGTATACTTTGCTGATTTAAAGCGTTTTTTAAAGGATTTGGTTAGATAAGATGAGAACAATGTAGTATTAGATAAATTAAACTTTCTAAAGAATTGTTTTACTTATGAAATAAGTTACTTTAGGAACAGTTAAAGCTTTTAAAAATATGTTTCTTATAAAGGGTGGTCCAATCATAATGCATGATGTTAATTGTGTGTCAAGTTTTTTAAATGACTTAATTTGACATTTGTTTGTTTTAGTGTTTGACAAATTCAACCAAGTAGAGGTACACAACTTAGTAGCGCGTTAAGTTTGTAAGGTAAATACATTTTGTACTCTTCGTGATGTTTTTGTTCAGCATAATCGACCAAATGTGTCCACAATCGGGAGAACTGTGCGCAAATTTCCGCAAACCGGGTCTGTAGGAAATGGAAAAACACCGATGCATCCACAAAGAGTGACTGTTTGTAGCGGTTTATGGGTTGGCGTGGTCATGGAGACGTACTTCTTCGAAAATTAGGTCGGCCAAACAGTTTCCGAGAATGGTGTTCGCTATCGCGAGATGATAACGGAATTCTTGTGGCCAGAAATTAAATATATGGACCTGGACGACATGTGATTCCAACAGGATGATGCCACATAGCCAACAAAACTTATGCGCGAGAAATTCAATGGCCGTGTTATCTCACGTCGTGGCGATGTTAATTGGCCACCACGATTATGTGATTTCACACAGTTGAACTTCTTTCTTCTTGAGGTTATTTAAAAACAAAATGTACATAAATAAGCCAAGAACAATTCAAGAGCTAAAGATGAGATAATTCGGTACATTAACGACATTGAACCTCAATTATGTGTCAGAGTCATTCACACTTATCGCGTTTGGTGTATGTGTGTTACTCTTACAACCTGTTTCTTTAATCTAGTATGAAACTGTCGTAGGCGTAAAATACATACGCCAACCGCGATAAGGGTGACTGAAAATATGGATCATCGTATAGAGATATGCCACCGAAGCCGGGACTAGAATTTGGCCGATATATTGTTTCAAACATAGTTGTCATAGATCCTTCTATCATAATACAAAATATTAAAATAATTTTCTGAAAACTTTTTGTTTTATTTACTATTAGCATCGTGCGTTTTGGTTGGAACACCCTTTATTAAAATGAGTAAGTGAATTGAGTACGAATTATGCACCACCAGCTCTACATGAAATTGTCCAATATTGAAGAAAATGGAAAGACTTAAGGATGTTAGATTAAAATGATCTTAAGCCAACGACTTCATAAGTCTAAATTTGTCCAGATAATATATTTAGCAGAAACTTCCAAAAAAATCCATTTAAAACAGTTATTATTCAAAGTAAAAATAAAAGTTCGCACGAAACTCTTAAAAAGAGAGTTTTAAATAGCCGTCATGAAAAAAACTCATAATTACTACAAACATTATATCAGATAGACTCAATAAAGAAAGATGCTGAAAATAGTAGAAAATAAACAAAAAAGAGTTTTATTTTCTGAAGGGAAAAATGAAACTCCTCATCAGATATTTATTTTATGATGGAAAAATCAAAACTCCTCAAATGAGTTTTATTTTCTGACGGGAAAAATAAAACTCCTCAAATGAGATATTTTATAATGGCTATTCAAAAGTCTTTTTTAAATGTTTCATGCGAGTTTTTATTTTTAGGTTGAAAAATAACTGTTAACTGTGGAGTTGAAATCATTTATTTAATATCACCATAGATTCTGAAAGAGCACGTCAATACGAATCGTAGATAACAATATAGTTCTCCTTTGACTCTAACATAGAGAGTTTTTGATTTCAAATTTCCTGGTTTAATTTTTTAATATTTACGGTCCCTGATTCTAATACGCACTTTAAGGTTACTGATCGACTCAGAAAATGATTCTCAGAAGTTTTTGTAGAATGGAAATATCAAGCTGTTGGCTTACATCTAACATCCTTAAGTCAATAACTTTTTATTCGATGGACACAGAATCACTTTCTGTACGTGTAACCAGCCATCCATGTAACCCTAGTCTATGCGTTTTGTTCGGTTCAAGGACAAAGTCTATTGAAATTTGTTGAAATCGGTTCATTATTCCACCTAGCCCCCAAATTGGACTTTACCGGTCATAAATGTGTCAATGATTCAAGGGTTCAAATAAGTTTTAAATATATGGAAGTCATGTCACCTAATTTTATGACGCACAGTGGTTTAAAAACTTTTTTTTTTGGAAATAATTCGGTATCTTGGGAACTATTGGAGATATTGTTACACATCATCACATGGTATGAGCTGAGGTGTTTTCGAGTTGATTTACGTTTGTTCAGCTTCCTTGGGCCAATGGGGGCCAGTGCGTAGCCCCTCAAAGCTGGTCACCTCGGGTCTCAAATTTATTAAAAAAAATCGCCAAAAATCCATTTATGACCCGAACGAGCTGAAATTTTGAATGTAAATGGTCTTTAAGAAGATCTACAAAAACTACGCTTACAAGTGTAGGTTATTTATATTAGTTGAAGAGATATTCAGGTTTATTGATTTTTTTTTTTAATTTTGCTCGATCTTTTTATGGTTTTTTGATTGATATGGCGGTCCTGCGGTGGGTCGAAATTTATTTTTAAAATATCAACTATATTGCCGATATAATTCTAAATAAAATAAAAATAAATTGCAAACTGTTATCTCTTCCCTATAAAAAGTTATACGCATCCAAAGTTGGAACTTGTAAAAAGGACCGCATTTTTTACGTTTTTCCCCAAAAAAGTCCATATATTTTTTCTTTTGTACAAAAAAAATTTCTTCGGGACTATATACAATTTTTATATGATCCGGAAAGATAACTTAATGCAAAGGCGTGTAAAGAAAAACTTATCTCACTTAAACGGACATACCACCCCCCAGTTTGAGTAAAAAATTCTAAAAAGGCAAAGCACCGATCCACGAAACAGCTCTATATTTTTATAACCCCATATGTTTTTTAAATACGTACTAAATATTTTTACTATCACATGGTAAACAAGTAAGAAAGTATGGTCGGTCAAGCCCGACCATATAATACCCTACACTAAGTAAAAGAGTAAAAACATTTTTCTTTTAAAATTTCAATAATTTATATTTTTGAGTGATTTTCGGAAGTGGGCCTTATATGGGGGCTATGACCAATTATGGACCGATCACCATGAAATTAGGTCGTGTGATTTATGTCTATATGAAAGATTACTATGTTGAATTTTGTGAGTATACCAACATTTTTAAGCGATTTATGCACGTTAAAGTGATTTTCGGAAGCGGGTCTATATGGGAGGTATGACTAATTATGGACCGATCGTAACAAAATTTGGTGACATGAATTTTGTATATATAAAACTTATTTGGAACGCAATTTGTAAAGATACATGTATAAATTAAACATTTATGACCGATAAAGTCCAATTTCGGAAGGACATTTGTATGGGGGCTAGGTGAAATAATGGACCGATTTCAGCCAGTTTCAATAGGCTTGGTCCTTGGGCCGAAAAAATAATATGTACCAAATTTGATCTGCGCACAAGGTTTACATGGACAGCCAGCCATCCAGCCAGCCAATTAGACGGACGGACATCGTTTAATCGACTCAGAAAGTGATTCTAAGTGGATCGGTATACTTTAAGGTGGGTGTTAGACAAATATTTTTGGGCGTTACACACATCTGCACAAACGCATAATACCCTCCCCACTATGGTGGTGTAGGGTATAATAACGTCACAGTAGGCACTTTTCTAAAAAAACTTAGTTTTTGGAACACATTTTCCCCGTTTTAGGAATTTCAGTATTTGAAAATAAAAAATTTCAAAAATTGTAATGCCATTGATTTAAGGACATTTGAGTCTATATTAGTTCCAAATTTTGTTATGTTATCTTTAATTGTTAAAATTTTACATTAATTCAAATTTTATATTTTTATTGGTGGAAAATCACCATATGAATTTCGTCCCAATTTTTTATAAAATTATTTAATTTTACTAAAATATCAATCCACAAGTCATAGTGTTTTCAACAATATCAAATACTTATATAAAAAAGCCTCAGAAGTTCCACAAACCATGGCCCCTTTGAAAAATTTGTACATTTTTTGGCGATTTTTTTTAAAAAAATTGAGACCCGGTGACCAACTTTAAGGGGCTACGTACTTGCCCCAATTTGCGCTAGGAAGCTGAACAAGCGTAAATCAGCTCGAAAACACCTCAGCTCAAACCGTGTGAAATTTCGCAACAATATCTCCAATAGTTCCCAAGATAACGAATTATTTCCAAAAATAAAGTTTTTAAACCACTGTGTGACGGTCCAGAATTAGTCGTGTCTCCCATATAAGACCCTCCTCCAGAAATCACATAAACGAGCATAAATGTCTTAAACATATTGTGTTTTATATAAATTAGATAAATTATAAACTACATACATTGTTGCAATATTAATCCATCTCTGCACCATTAATTTTATTGCATTTTTTTAAGTTTTTTACAAGTATGTAAATTTGCATGTTTATAATAATTTATAAAATCATCTGTAGCAGAAAAATGGCAATTTTCATAATAAATTTATATTGTTGTAAATAAAAATACAGCAATCATGTTAAAAATTAAACAGCTAAGTATGTATGCCAATATGTAAAAGTATATTTGATTTTATTTAGGGAAATTTAATTACAAATTAAATCTTTTTTAATTGGTTTTGTAATTAAAAATTAACTGTTCAAAATCAGAAATACATAAGATTTATTAGTAACAATATACAAATATTATTTAAATTACTATTTACAATTTTAAATATGGCTACTGAAGGTAAATATAATATTCTAAAACAAAAAAATATAGACTTAGTGAAATGTTTTCCTTCATTATAAATATGTATTTAACAGAATTTTAATGAAGACACTGTTAAAGCATATATCTTACATTTAAATCAGTAACACAAAATTACAAATTTAACTTCATTAATATTTGAGTTAAAACAAATATGTACCCTACAATTTAACATTTCTTAAAGGAAATATATTAAATTTTTTACGATAAAAAAAGACCTTGGGCTTGCAAAAATAAACAATTTATAGAATTTAATTTGAAGCCTCCTCCTATGATGTTCAAGATAAAATGTTCAACAACTTAATAAAACTGAAAATGGGAAAGCAATGATTTGGTTTGGAATTTCTACGATGTATTTTTCTATTTCATTCTACTGTTAGCAAGAGAAAAAAAGATTAATAAACATTTCTAAAACACGTTAAGAATGCTGCAAAAAAAGCAAGAATATGATTACATTCAGAAATTAAATATTTTTTTGGGTAACTGTGTTTTGACCTTTTATAGAGTCAAGCTAAAAGAAATATGACAGGAAATGAAAACTGAAAGTATCAAGGACACAAGAAGACTTTTTGAGATAAATGTATATTTAATTAAATGCAATGAATATTTTAGCAGTTAGAAAGTCCACATCAAAAGGTTTGTTTCGCTGAAATCTAGAATGTGTTTAAGTCAAACATCTTAAATTTGGTTTGTCAAAATGAATATGAAATTTGTATAAATATTAGGGCAACCATTATTTATATAAATGCTGAAAATTTTAGTAAAATCTGTTAATGTTTAGGGATTGCACATTTTATTTGAAGTTTATAGTTTTGGGTTAAATTTTAAAACTTAAAAATGTTTAAAAAAATGCAATTAATAATAGTTTTTTATTTCATATGCCAACAGATGAATGCATATAAAATATGATCATTTTTAGACATCGATGGTGCTACTGGCATGTGACGAATCTTATATTCCTTCAACAATAGTATACTGCAACACAAAATTATTTTGGATTTTGTCTTATATCTCGGCAATGAGGACTGATTTATTTGATATTCTAGGGAATATATCTGCTCTGAAATTTTTAATAAATTGTTGCGCAATACGTCAGCATTTTGGTGATAGCGAAAATATTGATGGACTTGGAGCATTTTAAGGTGGCAACTTAAATAATAATCTAAGAAAGTAAACATAATGTGGTTTAAAACATTTTCTTTAGAAATAATGCAGTCCACAACTACGTATAATTAATATTCATTAATATTAAAATCCACATTTATCATACGACATGATATATACATAAAATAGTCATAAATAGTAAAATGTTCAATCACTATGAATACAACATCACTGCAGATGAATAAACGTTTAGCATTAAAATTTGAATTTTGAGTGTTAGGCATTAAATTAAATTTAACATAATCAGAAATTATGACTTCGATATATTGAAAACTTAATCGAACCACTGTTCATTAGTATAAGAAGCCGGAAATCAAGAAATAATCACTTGAAATTTATATTCGCACAAAAATACAATTGGTATAAAAATTTAAATGAAAGTAATAATTTTATGTCCAATTAAATATATACATATACAACACATCCTTTATATGCTACGTATGCTTATGGAATAGAAAAATATATATTAATCTAATTTATAACAAATAAGTATTGATGACTTCGACATTTGTAAACTGATTTCGCTGAATTTCAGTACACTATGTATGCAATAGGGTGACCTCAATAATTCAATGGAGCAATTTTGTTCGTCTGGACCCTACAAGACGATTCCCCTTTCCAAAGGTGTTTTTATAAATATGTACTAGACTTCATTTTATATTTTTTTAAGTTTTATCAAAAACGCCCCAAAAATATACTATACCATTTCGCTATCTTTCCATTAGAAATTCCAAATATTGAAAAATTTTATCTTTTACATTCACGATTTCAGGTTTAATGTTTTCCAATCTTAGTAAAACTTTCAGAGTAAATTTAGAATTATCTGGAATATAATATTCTGAATAGGTTCTACTTAAAATTCATTCATAGAGTGTCAAAAAAACCGGCAAATTTAAAAAACCGGTTCCCGGTTTAATCGAAAAAGTGTGTTTTTAAAAAAAACCGGTTTCGATTATTGTCTTTTAAAAATACTGCACGCAGAGAAAAAATATAGTTGGGCATGGTTACTGTAACCATTTCAATATTGTTACAAGTTTTTTAACTATATTATAGTCACAGTAACCATTTACATGATTGTGGTAACCATAATATGGTTAACTTACGATTCACATGATTGTCTCAACCATATATATGGTTACAGTAAACATATATATGTTTGTGACAACCATTTATATGATGAAGGACTTATCATATTATGGTGCTCTCGGCTTAAGGCTTATCATAATCTGAGAACAACATATTATGATAAAATTATTCATCATAAATATGGTTGCCACAAACATATATATGTTTACTGTAACCATATATATGGTTGAGACAATCATGTGAATCGTAAGTTAACCATATTATGGTTACCACAATCATGTAAATGGTTACTGTGACTATAATATAGTTAAAAAACTTGTAACACTATATAAATGGTTACAGTAACCATGCCCAATTATATTTTTTCTCTGCGTGTGGTTAAGCGGTTTCGATTTTTGCCTTCAAAAAACCGGTTAACCGGTTTGTATTAAATTTTTATTTAATGGATAATTAGCATTTTTGAATTCTTTATGCAATTATTTTATATCTTTTACGAAATGTTGTTAAATGCAACAATTTTCTATAAAATAAATCAATATTTTTAAAAATGGTATCGAAGTTTTTCATAAATATGTTTGAATGAGATTTAGAAAATATATTTCATTAAAACCGGTCAACCGTCCTACAAAAAGTTAAAAAAACCGAAACCGGTGGAGTTCACAAAGATGAAAAAACCGGTTGACCGGTTTTCGGTTTGGATTTTGGATACTCTATTCATAACAGTAAGAAAATTGTGCTCATTCGCCAAAATATGGCCATATTATATTCTCAATAATTTCCAATATGATGAATAAAAAATTCTGAAATTTATTTAATAAAATTTTTAAAAATATGAAAATGGATAAAAAATAGGCTTTTATTTTAATATTTCTTGAAATATGTTAATTTTGTTTCTACAATTCCTGTTCTATTTTGTTTGTTTAACCAATCATTTATATCTCATTAGAACACATTGCTATTCTTTTAAATGAAATGGCAAAGGTAATTTTTTAATGGAAACATTTTTACGAAAGCCGTAAATGTACCTCAAAAATTTGAGCGAAGAGGGGCATGGGTTAACGTCATTTAATCGAGATCAAATTTCGGCTATCTCAATATCTGCAAAGGGAAATCGTTTTGTGGCTAGTATGCAACCTATATGTATAAACAGATATGATTAATATTGTCCATGAGCTTTGGAAAAACCATTTCAAGTAATCCAAATGGACAGACATTTTCTCAAATCATCTTTTTATGCATCTAAACCAACAATATTTTGAGAATTTCAGATGGAATAACAAACAATTAACTCAAATCATAGCAGTTGCAACTATAATGGATTAGCGTATTGATCAATTTGACATGAGCGGATTTCGAGGAATTTTAATTTGTTAAATTTGTTAAAATTATTATTTAAAAATACATTTCGTAGCCCATTTTCAAATATTTAATTAAACTTATTTCCTTACTTTGATAAAACATGGCAACAAAATAAAAATGAAATTAAAGGCATTTTAAACAACTACACAATTTTGAAATTTTAAATTCTATGGAGAGATTTGTTTTTAAAAAATGTTTAAATTGTCCAGATTTATTGCTTTTTCGCAAAGCCACATGTAATAGGAACAAATTTTTAATGATCATAAAAATTGATGGATTCTTTTAAAATTTATTCACAATTAACTGAATTCTATCATTTTCACAAAACTTCAAGGGTTTTTTTTTTTTTAAAAAGAGTGTAGAGGAAAAGGTGATGAAAGGAGGAGAAAAGCTTTTTAATTGACAACTCTACAATTGCGCGTTACGTTTGTTATTAGTGCAGGTTGCAGCGCCTCTGGTGGTGAGATGGCCCCTTAGTCAAGCCAACAACCTTTATTAAATTATTTTACTTCCGTGGCGTTTTAATGATATACCACCGAAGGAGGGCGCTGTGATAAATATCAGTTATTAGCAGTGTTGCCAGTTTAGCCTTTTTGAGGCTAAATTTAGCCTTTTATTTACTCTTTAGCCTCGAAATTTTGGTTTTAGCTTCGTGGCTTTTTTCTAGCCTTTTCTTAATTTCAAAATAGCCTTTTTTGAAATTAAAAAAGGCTAAAAATTTCGAGACTAAAGAGTAAATAAAAAGGCTAAATTTATATTTGTGAACCATTTTCATTTTAATTCATTACTGATTTTCATTTAGCTTTTCAACATACTCAAGAATTGTGCAGTATTAAAAGAACAAATAACAATTGCCAATATCAAGTGGTTCAAAATGAAATAGATAGAAAGCTTAAATGTCTAGCAAATTCTCTTTCAAGACAAAATTGTTATTACACATTATATTCATCATTATATAATGGACAAGAGCCCCACAAACTCTTGAAGGCTTGTGATACTCGATGGCGATCAATAGCCGTTAAACGTCTTGTGGATCTATGCTTCAAGTTAAAACCCATTTTGTTTTAATTTCGTCAAACCAGCAATTCTAAAAAGCCAAACTTTTAAGTAATTAATACGCTGATTATAATTTGGCGTACCATCTTTTTTTAAAACCAGTATTGCACAAAGTACAAAAAGTAAATAAATCATTTGCTGTTTTCTGATTTAAAATTCAAGGAATTTGATCCATTATCGTCGCCAATTGAAAATTGTTTAATGTTTTTGACACATTTTTCATACTAGTTTGATGAATGAGCGATAAAATAAAGAACGTTTTAATTAGTGAAGATTATGACAAAAATAATACGACAAATTAAACTAATTGAGCAATTGCGACAAAGATTACCATATGAAAACTCTACACAAAATCAATTTTTTCCCGTTGATAATAAAGTAGTAAAACCAAAAAAAATATATTATGTCATATTGATAGTGAAAAATTAAAGTGCTAATAAAATTACGAAGCTTAAGGCTCAGGGGCAGAATATATTAAACTACAAATGGACAAATATAGAAGCAACAATGTCCATTTTCTGACATGGTTAATCTAGTATTTAACTTTTTAGTACTTCCTTTAAGTAAAGCAGATGAATTTTATGAACATATTTTCTAATTTTTTATTTAAAAATAAATATAAACCAAAATTCTTAAATTATAATATTTTAGCTTTTTTTTGGCTTTTTTCTAAAGCGGTTTAGCTTTTTCTGGCCTTTTTTTGAAGCCAATATAGCTTCTTTTTTCGCCAGCTCCTGGCAACACTGGTTATTAGTAAACTAATAATTATTATAAACTGATGTTGTTGATTGGCAGCGGCTGGGAATCGAACCCAGGCCACAAATACCATATCATGCTTAATGATCAAACGCGCTAACCAATTAAGCAACAGCAACCTTAATTTAATTTAGATTTAAATTTTTCTAAGTTTATTTTAATAATATCGGACAAACCCTTTTCGAGTTATCATTAATTATATTTAGAAACGTCTAACAAAATTTATAATTTTACTTAAAAATTTAAAAAAAAAATTGCATTGAAAAATTTTACCACTTTTGTACTGCATCAAATATGTTGACCTTTGTAATTTACTCTTTCATTGATTTAAATTTCTAGAACTCTGTTAGCCCTTTTATATCTGAGGTCTAAGTTGTTCAATAAAGCCGATTTAGACCTCTTCACTTAAAATGTGTGTATTATCATTTTAAATTTAAAAGTATTTTACCGATGGTCAATGATATTAATAAACGAAAAGTTGAGGGTAGAGTTTTCAAGCTATTAAAATTAAATCTGCAACCTTTTAACATTATTTTTTTATTACATAACTTTTTAACTAATACATTCTCACCACTTAGGTTTTTGACAGGAGAATTTTCTCTATTTACTCGAACATAAAATATGGCCCTATTGTCTTACTCTCTTTATGAGGATAAGTTGGATGTAAATCCAACTTATCCTCATAATGATTTTGAACGATCTCTCTGTACTTTATAAAGTAGCTCCTATAGGAGCTACGGTGTTTGCAATCCAATCATTTCGAAAGCTAGTCATAATCTTTTTAATGGTCAGAACGTCTTATTAGTTCATTTATACAAATGAGATTGCTTGCTATTTTGATTATAAATTTTTCCTTGAAATGCGAATGAAAAATTCTAAATTATGGTGAAAAGCAAAGCTGAGAATCCAGTTATCATTCACGAATAATCAGTACAACCACTCAAAGTAAATTTTACGTCGGTGGCGTCAACTCATTTTGGCGATGATTCCACGATTTGACCTCTCTATACTTTGTATGCAAGCCATTGAATATTGAGAATATCCAGCTACAGTAGGATAACTTATCGAAGTTCTCGCATCCTTTGTTGTTTTTGCCGTAGCGGACGGGGTTTTAATTATTAAGAAATTTCTTCTAATTACTGTAAGCTATTTTCCAAGAATATACCAATTATAATTATCATATTTACTGTAACTATTTATTAGATTGTTTCCAATTATATTCATACAACGGATGTTAGGATAATGTCTAACATAATTTCAAATTAAAAACTTATCAAGCTTAATTAACAAGTTTATATAATTGATGTACAACTTATTTTCTTCTTAAATATTTACAGATTTAACATCTTAATTAATTATTAAAAACCGCAATGTTTTCGAAAGCTTTTACGATAAATTTTTATCAGCTGTAATCAACATGAAGTACAATTTCATTACGTGACTTTCAACTATGAAATGTTGAAATGTTTCAAGGATAAATAACAACATGAAATGTATGAGCAACAAAAACTAGGGGGTGTTGGATAAAACATGACTACAAAAATTCTTGTTTCAGCTGTAAAAGAACAGCTAGAAGAAAACCTAGTTAAAGCAGAAAGTACTGGAAAACATGTAGAGAATTTTTCTGCTGTATAATACATAAAAAAGAAGAAATTAATTGCTCAAGATTTTGTGTAGCTTAAAAATAAACAATTTTTTTGTACCACTACTTTTTTTAAGACAGAAATAAAAAATAAGAAAAAAAAATATGCACAAGAAACAACGAAAATTTCAACAGCCAAAGTGTCTGCATGTTATAACCTGCCTTTTATTTAGTTGTCTGGTACTTGTATTAGAATGGCAGGCTACTCTAGCAACACCCATTATAACGACAGCCGCAACAACTTCAACCGCGTCAGCAGCCACCAGAAGGTTAAGAAATCATGAAGTGGGAGGCGGTGGTGGCCCAAGACGAAGACGTGTTGGTGGCATTGAGGGTGGCACAAGTACTGGTAGTTCACCATGTGAACATAAAAGTCTTAGTGAACTCATCAAAACAAGTCCAGTGATACTTAAGGCCTTGGGAGCCCACATTTTTAATCATGACGATGATGAAGATTTACGTATTCTGCACAATAGTAACGATGCATTATTGTTAAAATGGCAAAATGAACAAAATAAAGTTCTTACATCTTTAAAGAGAACACAAAAAACACAAAAATTAACATCATCATCGCAATCCTCACAAAGGACAACAAAAACTGCTGAAAAAACAACAAGACAGCAACAAAACAAGCACAAACAGCAGAAGCAGCAGCAAACTTTTAGTGATGCTGCAACTAATAGAGCCGCCATGCTGGCGTCTATGAATGCTGATGCCATTTTAATAACATTAACACCGGAAACAATCTACAAAGGAGCATCGTTACTAAAAATGACACCCAATGCTGCTGAACATGCAACCTCACAAAGCACGAATACTGGCGGCAGCGGCAGTAGTAGCAACAACATGGCCAGTAGTAGTGGTAATAGTGGTAAAGGCACCGGCAGCAGTACGATTGACAGTAATAATGGCAACAGTGCCAATGGTGGTACTGGTACTGGCTACAACAGTGGCACTATTAATTCATCAGAGGCTTCGTATTTATATGAGGGGTAAGTGAAAAAGAATAGCATGCAGCAAATAAGAAATTGAAATTGTTGGATTAATTTTTTGTTCACTTTTGCAAACTATGCATTTGGTGTTCTTTTATTTTCCCTGGGACTTAATTTATGGTGGGGTTTAAATTGAAGCAATCATTTTTTTTTTATTTTTTTTTTCTTAAAAGTGCATATTTAACAATTAAGGATAAATGTAAAATGGTTTACGAATAAAATTTAAATTGAATGTAGAATACTGGCAATGAGGGAGTTGTAACTGTAGGTTTTAGTAAAATCGTAGCGTATATTTTTATCTGACAGTTTATGGGGAGAGTTTAAATTTGATAAATATGGATTTTTATTGTGGTTTATTTAAGAAATTATATAATAAGTAAATTATTCAATATATTGGATTTTATTTTTTTTTTTAAAATATTTTAAACACAAAATCCATTTAAATTTTAAAATTAATTTACCTTGAATCATATTTCGACAAAGTTTAGTTAACTGAAACTTTATATCTGCAAATTAAAAGATTGTCCTTCACCATCTCTTTGTTAGTTAACTATAAAATATTCCAATTATTTCGGCAACTGTATTGTTGCTACTAGTGTAAAAAACAAAGTTTTATTTTGATTCGAAAAAATCGAATTTTGTACCAAGATAGCGTCATATGTGGCAAGTTTTGCTTTACCTCTTTGCTTTAATTTTTTTAAAGCTTATGTTGAATGTGTATCATCGGTGAGAGATGATTTGTGCGTTTCAGAAATATCAATTTGAATATTAAGCTCGGCCAACCAGCGGAAACGGCACCAAAGCCAAATGTCAATGTCTCTGTATTTGGTGGGAGCAAAAGTTGCTGAAATCTGACCAGAACATCACAGAGAAACTGTACTAATTGCAACTGATTCCTTAGAAGCGAGCATTGACCGAAAAATGCCCAGAATATGCGGCCAGACATAAAGCCGTAATAAAGTCCTTATATTCCATCATGACAACGGTCGGTCACATATTGGAATCCTTCTTAAAGAGTATTTAGAATGAAGTGATTTGGAAGTTTTGCCTCGCCGGCTTTACAGTCAGACCCAGCCACTTGCGACTACTATTTGTTCTATGCAGAACGCACTCTCTCAGTATCCGTTCTGATATACTCCGACAAAGTTATTTTGGCTCGAAATCCATAAGTTGCCATAAAGATGATGAAAGGTCATAGCTATCAATTGCCAATAATTTGAATTAACCCTTTCGCTACAAGTTTTAACTGGAGGTGTATAGACTGATATTAATATTAAGGTCCTACGTGTCCTGGTTTATCCATTATACCAAATCAATTGTTTAGTCCTGAAAGCTTATCCTGAAGCCTCCAATGACTTTTTTACTTTTTTATTTGTTTCTAAGCATTCTAAACTATTTTTATTACAAAATTAAAGTTTTTACAAATTTTATATGCAAAAAAATTTTGGATTCAAAAATCTATTTTCACACATTTTCAAATTGCTATCAATCGAATACGAATAGCGATAATTCATTGAAATAAATTGCAAACATAGACACAAAAACAATTTTTTAAAAATATTCATAAATATCGAAGTTATGTACAAAAATCTAAAATGTATCCATATGGATACAATATAGCGAAAGGGTTAATTTATACTGTACAAATGTTTCAAAATAAAGGCTAAAAATTTTAAAAGCTCCCTCAATTTTGAGTCATACACCCAATATATTTTTACATATTTCAAATTTTTTGCAAAAATAATAAAAATTTTCATAAAAGAATTCTTAAAAAATCATACAAATTGTGGAATATTTTAATACTAAGGGCCAGTCTGGTGATGACGTGTATGTCGTTAGATTGAAAATCTTTTTCAAATGATACTCCCCATCTTGAATACATATGAGGAGCCGCAGAACAAAAGGTACTTATCGAATCTGTTTTCAAATTGATTGTTTTGGTACTTTTATAATATTCGGGTTGAAATCTTCTAGAAATAATCAATTTCCCAATTTATTATTAATTTATTATTATTTATTATTTTTAAATTTTCAAAGAAGTACCTTTTGTTCTGCGGCTCCTAATATGTTGTCTTGGGAGAAAATATAAATATTTTCAAAAAATTTAAAATTTTTTTTTTTTAATTTTAAACGATAACACATAACATTTTTCCATTTACTCACTTCAAAGCCTGATATGTATTAATTGAAGATTTCGGTAATTTGGCTCCCAAGTTTGCAATACTTCATGAAAAGGCACGCTGAGCTGAGATCAGCAACTTCTTTGGCAACAATGGCAAAAATGGTTGAGAAGAAAATAGTTTTTCAAGTGTCAAACGAATCATTTAATCATTAATTTTTGTAGAAATCGATTGGAGAATGGCTGAGACATGGTAGTTTAAAGTCAGGATGCTCCCCAACTAAAGGAAAATACACCCTCAAAGCCAACATAACTCACGCCACGTTTTTGTACCTACACCACCATCGTGAAAGGGTATATTGGGTTAGTGCTGATGTTTATAACGTGCAAAAATATTGTTCTATCACCTTAAATTAAACTCGATTTAGTGATGTCCTTCCTTCCGTCCGTCCGTTCATGTAAACCTTGTAATCAAATTACAATTCGCCATTTTAAAGACAATTCGACAAACTATTTATATTGCACCAAGGAGTAAGCCCATTGAATTTGGTTAGAATCGTTCCATTATTGCTCCTAACCACGATAAAACGGCACTTTCTGAAAATAGTTAAGCTCTCATAAATATCTTAATTATAAACATATCCAAAACAAATTCAGAAAAATATTGTAATTGTTACGTTTTAACCTTTTTAAAACGTTGGTTTATTTCCTTTAAATAAACCGGATACTTTTGATTGCAAATAAAAACCGTTTAATAGTTTAAAAATTGTAACAACTCTTTATTTATTTAAAATTTACAACAACCACAGAATTAAATAGTCACTCAATGTTTTTTATACACGTTTATAAATACTCAGAAATACAGAAACTTTATAATGTACATGAATTCACTTGAAAAATACAGCACACATTAAGGCACTCAGTTGATGTTTATTCGAATAGCGTCTCCGATAAATTGACTAACGACTGCAACCTCTGCCACTATTTATAACACCGCCATCTGCACACTAGATTTATCTTTAACTGTCTAGAGGTTTCTAATACATACGCCATCTGTGGTATACTTTCATGTTCCTTAACTGAATATTCGAATTCGAATATACGGTCGCAGCAAACAGCTTTGCCAACTTACGATCAATGGTCAACTGAAAGCTTTTATTCAATGTTAATAATGCCCACAGATATGTTACAGTTTGCTATTACAGCACTGTTATTTGAAAGCATTAGGCTACTTTCAAATCAGCCGTTAAAATCGTTATATTTGAATTCAAGTACAATTTCGTAACAATATGTTTTATATAAGCTGAACTAGTTTAATTCCGATAGGTCTACAATGTTCCATAGCTCCCACATGAGCATAAATCTCTGAAATATGTTAGTATCCAAGTAAACTCCAATACAATTAAGTTTCATGTATACGCAAATCATGTCACCAAATTTTGTGACGATCGGTTCATAATTAGCAGGGACCGTAAATAACGGTTATCCAGAAAATATGAAATCAAAAAATCTCTATGTTTGAGTCAACGGAGACCTATACTGTTATATACCAATAGATTCGTATTGACGTGCTCTTTCAGAATCTATGGTGATATTAAAAAAAAGATCTCAACTCCACAGTTAAAATTTATTTTTCAACGTAAAAATAAAAGTCCACATGAAACACTTAAAAAAGGAGTTTTAAATATCCGTCATAAAAAATCTCATTTGAGGACTTTTTTTCTGTCAGAAAAAAAAACTCATTTGAGGACTTTTATTTTTTCCATCATAAAATAAATGTAATTTGAGGTGTTTTATTTTTCCCGTCAGAAAATAAAACTCTTTTCGTTTATTTTCTATTTTTTTTCAGTATCTTTCCTTATTGATATAATATTTGTAGTAATTTATTTGTTTAAGAAAAAAAAAACAACAATAATTTAATAATGGGAATCAAACAATAACAAATTAAAATCACACTTGATTTTATTTTAATGAAAAATTATTCAGTTGCAAAGCAAGGGGCTTTACAAATTGCAATGATCTGATATGCGGCTAGCTTTAGGAGTCAATTTTCTGACGGGAAAATAAAACTCCTCAAATGAGTTTATTTTATGACGGCTATTTAAAACTGCTTTTTTAATAGTTTCATGTGAACTTTTATTTTTACGTTGAAAAATAATTGTTTTAGGTAGATTTTAATTTTTAAAGTCACAAAATAAATGTTATAATATAACTTTTTTGATATCACTTTAACCGTCAGGTCTAGGAATCGAGATATATCGATTACTATGTATCATATAGGAAAAATTTAAATTTTTTTGAACGGTAACTTAAACATATTATGATTACCGTAATCATATAAATAATTACAGTAACCATATTATTGTTAAAAAAAACTTGTAAAAATTATGAAATGGTTATGGTAAACATGTACAACTACATTTCTTCTCTGAGTATAGTATTAGATGATTTTAATTGAGTTTTGTAAGATAGCTAACGAAAAAATGCTGATAAACTGATTTTCCATGGTCCCACTCAATGAAAACCAAAAATACCACTTTTATTTATTGACTATGTTGAGCTTAACAACTTTACTGAACATAACATTGCGATATTCGGACATTTAGATGGCCAAAATGTATGAAAAAGGCAAAAAAATTAAAATTTTTCCTATATGATACATAGTAATTTCAAATTTATCTATCACTGACCCTACTATTTGTCGCATAGTGTAATTAGTCATAGCTCACATATAGGGTCCACTTCCGAAAATCACTTATCGTGCATAAAATTTTAAAACTGTTGGTATTAAAACAAGATTTAATAAAAATAAATTTTATAACAAAAGATAACTATTTATAATCATATACCCTGTGTAGGCTACCATATGGTCGGGCTTGCCCGATTATACTTTCTTACTTGTTTAAATTAAACTATTTAAGTTATAAATGAATTTTTTGTTGAAAAAATATAATAATATTGATATAAATAATATAATATTATTTTTATTAATTTGTTATTTTGCATTATTTATTTGCAGCCAATTAAATGCAACTGTTCAACCGTTATCATGTTTTGATGAAAATTTATTGAAAATGTTGCCAAGTGATTTAATTATCTTTGGCAAATTGATAACAATAGAAGAGCAGCAACATCAACAAGATGATTTATTAATGGATCTCCATGACTACACATCATCCTCATCGTCGTCAACATTATCACAGCGTCGCCAACAGCAGCTGCCAACAAAGGATGTATTGAAAATCAGTATAAATGGTTTACATCGTTGGTCCACGCAGTTTGAAAATTACATATGGAAACATTTGGGTGAGTTATATATATCAAATTGTTAGTATTATTATAGTAAATATTCTCAATAAGATATTTTATTCCAATAAACTACATATGAGTTCAATTTAAACTAAAAAATTAATTGAAATCTTTTTTCATATACATATGTATATCAGTTTACTTTTTTTTTAATACGCTAACCGGTATATCTACTGTATTTCTGTGTTTCAAGTGAACCCCTAGAGTATGAACTTCATTTATATTTTTATTTAAAAATATCTTTACATTTCATTTGGAAACAGTTCATTCTTTTTATCTTATTGATTTTTTTCTGTCTCCAATGCTTATCACTATACCTTGTGGTATGAGCAGATTTTTGTATGACTTAAAATATGTACATACTTAAGTATTTTTTAGATATTCCCTTTAGTTTTTTATTTATTTATCTTGCTTTAAATTACAATTGACTTCATTTTTCATTCAGAGCAGAGTGGAATGGAGTACGTTGACATATCGTGTTCATGTTTCATACTTGTGTTTTTGCTTTTTTTTAGATTTGTGTTAATTTTTTTTTATTTCATGTATCTATTTGTTACATTTGAATTGACACTATTCAGTGATTTAATAAAATAAAAACGTACAAGTTTAGGGGGGAATATGCTTGTATTTATGGTTTAGGTAAATAAATAAGGCACAAATTTATATTGAAGTGCAATGAATTTAAATTATAATAAATTTAATTTAAAGAAAGTTTTTTAAAGTGAAATATAAATTCTAAACTTAGTTAATTACCAAACTGAAATGCAGCTCAAATTGCTGACTAGCGTGTCACTGGAGATTATTTGATTTATATACATTAGATTGTCCCATATAAGCCAAAAATTTTTTTTTTGAGAATTTTGGTAGGGGTACCTTCTATTTTTTATATATATAAAACTATAGTTAAATATGAAATTTTGTCTTTCGATCATTATTGCAACCCGTGCCGACTTGCGATTTAGTTTTGAGGTGCATTAAAAGGGGGAAAATACATTTTCAGTTTTTTTTAAAAATTTTGCCATTAAGTAATTACTTTTGCAATTTAATTTAAAAGAATCGAAGTGTGTACCTAATTGTCGTTCTAATAAGATATAAAAAACAAACATTGGTCAAAAAATATGAAAGTTATTAAAAAATGTGTCTCAGGCCACTAGAAAAAGAATTGTAGGAACAAAATTAACATATTTTGAGAAATATTAAAACAAAAGTTTATTTTTACTTAAAATATATCCATATTTACTTGTATATGAGTTTTTATCTTCATAGGATTCAGTTAAATTATTCGGAATTATAACCAAAAAAAATATTTTTTTAACGGCAGTTTCAAAACTCCTTTTTAAAATTTTTAAAAATTTTGTTAAAGAAATTTTAGAATTTTTTTATCATCACATGGAGATTTATTGGCAACATAATAGGAAATAAAAATATGAAAAAGGTATGTCAATACCTCCTATAGTTTTTCCGTACCTGCGATATAAATTTTGGCGAATGACCCCAATTTCCTTACTGTTATTAATTTTAAGTAAAATCAGTTCTGGATTTTAAATATAGTCTGAAAGTTTTCCTTAAAACGGAACCCTTAAATCGTGAAGGTCAAAGGTCAAATTTTTCAATATTTGGAATTTTTAATGGAAAGATAGCGAAATGTTATATATTTTTGGGGAGATTTTGATGAAACTTAAGAAAAATATAACATGAATTCTATTATTTACAATAACAGCAAAAAAATGGAAATTAACCCTTAATTAAGAGCACTTCGGGTCAAAATGTCAGTGTTTTTTGTGATTTTAAAAGTTCAGGGTCATTTGGACCCCAAGTGCTATTAAGGGTTAATCTTAATTTGTGAGCTGTTATTAATAATACTAGACTTTATGTTATATTTCAAATCTCAAAATTTTACATTTTCAAAATTTCCAAAAAATTGTCATCTATTCTAACCAATTTTTTAATTTCAGATTATTTTTTCGGCTCGCTTATTTACTTGTTCGATTTTAATAAAATTTCCCATGGCTGTAGAAGAAATGTAATTGAGTTTATGTTTTGAATTTCTATTTTTTAGTATCAATACTCCAAAGTACCCCACTTTGTTACATCCTATTTAAAATATTTTAATATTGTACATATTTATGGTGTTTAATAGAAGAGATCTACAGAAAACAGAAAATTTTCCAAAAAAAAAAAAATCAGCTAAAAAATATTTTTTCCTTACTTTTGAAAAAATTCCCATTTACACTTCATATGAATAGCATTCTCCAATAAAAAGGAAACATAAATTATTTAATTTGCTTGAAAAATACTTAATTTTTTCAAATATTTTTCAAGTTTAAAAAAAATTATATTTGTATTGAATTCAAATTCCAAGATAATTTTCAAGTGCTTGAATTTTTTAGGTCTTTAGTGCTTATTGGGATGCATGAAATTTTATGATTCGATGCAATAATCCGTAAACGATGCCAGCAAATGTATATATTTATTTTATATTTATATATCTAAATGAAATACTAAAACAATTTTTCTGGATTTTTTCCATATTTACTCTTTGCAATTTCTTGGAAAATATTGCAACCCAGTAACCTTCTGGAATTGTGTTTAAATGTACGGATTTGCTCATAAAAATGTTGGTAGATAATAACGTCAATAAATTATACACATGCACAGTGGGGAATAATCATAATTTTGAAAAAACATGCATGAGTTATGGGCATTCCAAAATTTAAATTTTAAAATTTTGCCATACCTTGGTCAGCTTTTAAAGTATAGTTCGTAGTTTTAGACTGCATGGACTCGAATTTTTTGTTAGTTAGGCTACTAAATTACCATTAATATACAAATGATATCAGAGCCAAATCAATTATGAATCAAAAAATAATCGATCTTCAATTTAAAAATTAACAAAATGGTAAATAAATATATAAAAAGCATGTCCTATTTTTCAAATATTACGCCCCTACGCCCTTCGGATTTTGACCTATTTTTTTATCAAAATTTCAATTTGGGTCACATCTTCCAAATGATAAAACGGAAAGCAGATTTTAAACCTTGATGTGTTCCCTAGTCATTTCCAAAGTATTTTCATAGCCCCGAATGAAATGTGGACCCTGTGGGCAAAGTTGTAAAAAATACAATTTTTTGGAATTTCGCTCCAATTTTTAGAGATTGCAGGATTCAATTTGGCAAGTTTTTATACACTTTGTTATTTATAATAACAAATTTAAAAAACGTTGAAAATTTCATTGAGTTTTGTTAATAAATAAAGATTTTATTAAATATTATATATTTATTGAGTTTCTAAAACTAAAATTTGTATCAAAATTTAAATCCGTCTTCCTAAAATATTGTACTTTTTCATATAAAAAAATATGTATAAATTTTCTGAATATTTTATTCAACAATAAGTTAACGTTTCTGACTTAGCCACATTAAAATATGAAAAACTGCAATATTTTTGAAGGACGAAGTTTTAAAGTGCCATATTTTTGGAACTAAATGAGATATTGACTTGAAATTTTTTTTATAAGACCAAAATTAATTATCCAAACAAAAAAAATAGTTAGGAACATGTTTTTTCGAAATCTAGCCGAGCGTTTTCCAAAAATATAAAAATCTTTGTTATTTTAAAAATTTTACATGTCGAAGTTACCCAAAAAAAAATTTTGATTCTGCCCCACTGTTATACGTCAGATTTAGATTCTCAAAAATTTAATAAAAATTTGTGGGGATCGCTCCCTTATTGATCATAACCCATGACTCTTTCGGATAATCCAATACATGGATTATTAAAATAAAAATGTTGTTCTATAGATTGTGGGAATCTTTCTTTATATGTATATAAAAGAATTACCACCCTAATGGACATGCATACATAAAAACATCCTCTATCTGCATTATTTTATATTTCATTAAATCTCATCAACTCCAAAACATTTAAACATCTGTTAAGGATCTAAAACTCTAAAGCAATTAAAATATTTTACAAAATGTACACAACTGTTTAATAGCTTTTTCATGTACAAAAATTACAATAATTACTTGACAATAAAATTACATTGAAAATTAATTAACTATAGATTTTTTTTGTAACAACTTTTCACTCTTCACTTTCGTTATTCCACCTACAGGTTGGGACGATTGGAGTGATTTCACTGTGTGTAGTGTGGCTTGTGGCAAAGGTGTGCAACAACGTTTTCGACGTTGCCTGCTGGATAATCCATTGGTTAATTTGAACATGAATTTCAATAATGATGACGACGAGGACGATGCTGATGAGGACATAGATGTTGATGCTGATGTCGTTGTGGAAGTAGATGAAGCCGAAGAAGACGAGGAGGAGGATGATAATGAAACAATGATTGTTGATGATGAAATAAGTGAGCAACACAATACAATAGATGAGGCAGATAGTAGGAGTGATGATGAGCGTGTTGGCTACAAAGTAAATGTAACTGTTGGCAAAAAGAAGGATGTGGCAAAAACTATAACAACACCAGCTACAACTACAACAACGGATGTTAATCATCATCATCACAGCAACGACAAAGTGTTGCTTAAAACGGATACTTTAATAACAGGCAACATGTTGCATTTTGTGACAACAGTCCAAACGGAGATTAAAGTGGAAAATTCTACAACAGAAGAGCCTGAAGTTATGCGCATATTTGAGGGTCATTTCAATGATACATTTAGTGAAAACCCATCATCTGCAACAGCACCCGAAGCTCTGACAGCAACCTTAACACTGAACAATGAAAAATCATTTAAAACTCAATTCTCGTCGGTCGCTACGACATCATTAAAGGACAAAAAGGATACTAGAAAATTAAAAAAGCTTCAACAGCAACAACAGTTAAAAGTAAAACGTAAAAAGCATAAATCAGCGAAATTATTTTCAACCATGTCCTGTGAGGGCTACAACATCGAGCAAAGGAACTGCAACAGTTTCGAATGCAGTGGTAAGTGACTTTACATTATTTAGTATTTATTTTGTTGTTTCCTTTTTGTTGACACAGTTTAGTTGTGTTAAATATTTTTACAATTTAGTTTTTGTTACCGACACTTGAAATAAATTGGGCTGCAATAACTTCTAACGATTATTTGAAGAGGTTTAAAAGTTTTACTTTGAGTACAAAACTGTTTTTTCCATATTTGGTATGCGATTTTATAATAGATAAAAACTTATGCAAAAATTCAATAAGTTGTTTATATACAAGTCGAAGGTATCATATATTCGAAATTCTTAAAAACCTGTAATAACGAATCCCAGGTATAACTTCCATTGTTCGTCCTTTGTCTAATAATATCTATATTGTCCTTGTTGTCGCACTTTTAGTAGAAATGAAAATACAATGCGTTTCTGTTTTCAAAGAAGAAAAAAAGGATAATGAAAAAATATACACTAGATCTTTTAAATACTACAAGTCGTCTCACCTAGTTACCAAAGCTCTGGTGCAATGAAAATATCCAGGTAGTCTCTCTGCGAAAAGTAAATGTATAGGAAACAAAAAAACAAACAAATCCCTGTAGATTTGTGTTTTTCTAGAATAATAGTTATAGTTTTAATGCCAAAGGAATAAATGAAAAGGAACTTAAAACGTGAGTTTTAATCTATAATCACTTTACTAGGAAAAGAATATTAAGTGCACTACACAGTGAATATTCGTACAGATGTCTTAACAAATGCTGAAAAGTGGGGTTAATCGTATCTCACTAAGCGATCAAAAACCTCGTAAAGGAATGGACCTAAGCTTCTTTTGGGCAAAAAAAATTAAAAAAATTATCCATTTTGAAAAAAGAAAATCAAAAATATTTTTGATTTTGCAAAAAGGTAAAAAAAAAATGTGTTTTAAGTTACAAAACATTTATTTTGATACACAGAGAATACAGATTTGTGATGGCAACCGAATTTGTTGCCAATCGAATGATTCGGTTGTACACATAGAATTTTTCTATTCTATCAACAGAAAGTCAGTTGACAAAGAAGAATTTCGATTATAGCAACCAAACTTTTGTTACCCCTCTTAAAATACTATAGCCACAACTGTAAAATTAGGTCACTAAATTAGAATCATTCGATTGGCAACAAATTCGGTTGCTATCACGAATCTGTTTTCTCTGTGTAGATATCCATCTCGCATCCCACTAAGCGCCCAAATAGGTCTTCAAGGAAAATATCTAAGCTTTCTTTTGAGAAAAAGAGGGCCCATTTTTGAATAAAAGCCAAACAAGTTTTTGATTTCCGAAAAAATTGTCAAACATTTTTTATTTATTTTATTTTTTTTTTTGAAAGATTGAAGAAACTATTTGGAACTCATTTTGCTAACAATAGCTAAAAGTTACAAAAATGTCAAATTTTTACCCCCTATAACTCAAAGTGTTCTAGACCGATTTTGTTCAAAAATTGTGTCTGAATTTCTATCAAGCTAATATTTTGGGATGTTCTATTAAAGAAACATAATTTAAAATTTTGTATTACTGCGACATCCAGAACCTATCGAATTAGACCTATTTTGTATGTAAATTTTAAATGTATGCCATATTTTCGGTAATCGTATATCTGCTTTGAAAAAATTAAAACCTGTTTTATATGCCCCAATATCTTCCCAAATATTTCGGAAAGCAAGCCCCGACTTTGGCTTGAAATTCAAAAAAATTCCCTTTTTTAGAATTTTTGAAAAGTTTTTTGGGAATTGTGGAATTCTCAATAGCAAATTAAATTTTGTTCAGTTTTACATTGCACATTGGAGCAGACATATGGAGACTGTTGGCGATAATTCGAAAACGAAAACTGATTTTTCGGGGAAAAAATTATATCGGCGGAAAGTTGACATTTTTCTCTATATGAATCCGTAAGCTGATTTTTTCAGTCGGATTTCAATGAACCGCTATGTATTCTCAAAGTTAAGAAAAAAATTGTCATGAAATAGTTTTTATTAATATACTTTTTCATACACCTGAAACTAAAACCAGGAAAAAAACAAAATTTGCTTCTATTCCAATACAAAAATATGTCGCGAATAAACAGCTAACATTTTGGAATTAATTCAGAAGAATACTTGGCCAGAATCATAATTTAAAGAAAATGTATATATTTTTGGATGTTTTATTATTATTTAAAAGTTTAGAAGTAAAAAAGTATGAAATTCTCCCGAATTCTCCATAAATTTCTTATACAAAATACTCGGTGAAATGTATTGAAATAGATTATGGTTTTAAAGGGGGACAATAAAATACGTCACTCCATAGTGAAATTTAATTATATAAAGTTTAATAGTTTATACAAAATAAACAAATGGAGGTATTATATCATATAAGAAAGTTCTTTATAAATAAAAACCTTTGCAGTTATTCAGAATATATGTAGATTAAAAATTTTCTTTTCGCCAGAGTTGCCAAATTTGAAAATAAAAAATATTGAAATATCTAGCAAAATCACTTAGTTTTTGGATTTTTGCATTCAATTTTAAAATTAAACAAAGATACCATGAAGCTTATTGATATATTTTCTTTAAATATTTAAAAAATAATAGAAATAATGCACCAATAGTGCTCAACAAAAATATACAATTTACAACCAAAATTTTTTCATTAATTTACATTAATTTTACACATTTTCATTATATTAGCAATTTTAATTTTACTTAATATATGACGAAATTGTTTTAAAAAATATTTGTTCGCCTAAAAACATAAAATTTTTACTATTATATAAAAAAAATTATAATTATTTACTTGTGTATAATTTTTTTTTTTGTATTTTTACGATTTTTGGTAGGTAAAACTATTTTTTTTTTGTTACATATTGAAAATCTATACGAAATTACCTTTTCAGTGATACCAATAATTCACACCAAACCTCAGCCGTTTAATTATCGCCATGATCCATATAGGTCTGCCCCAAAAATGTCTATATAATTGTAAAATTTTATTAAAAAAGATTCATAAATAAAAATTGTATGGAATTTTAAAAAATTAAAATTTTAAAAAAAAAAATCAGCTAAAATTTGATTTTAAAATTTTTGCCAAAAATATTCTATGAGTTTTTTAATTCCGAAAAATTTTAAAATTTTTTTAAAAGAATCAACAATTTCCTACACTTTGATATATAATGTGTAAAAAAACGCAAATGGCATTATTTCTGACCAGCAATTTTGTTTTAGAAAGATACAGTTTATCCAATAGATAGATTTTCGGAAAACATTCTAGAGCAAAGAGTATTGCTCGTATATAGTATTTGTTATGTTCCGAGTGTACCCAAAAACGGCTGGACTGTGGGCGGAGGGGCGTGGCAAAATCAATTATATTTATAATTGTTGATCGGCATTTTCTTCAATTCTTACTGATAGAGGCTTTCAAGATCAGTCATTTCTGACAAAAAAAAAGAATTTTATCCTTTTTTTATAATTGTTGATCGGCATTTTCTTCAATTTGAAGATTAGACATTTCTGACAAAAAAAAAAATAATTTTATCCTTCCTTCATTCCCATCGTTACAAAAATGACAATTTTTATTTCGTTGCTTAACATCATTATACTAAAAATTTTAAGTCACAGTGATACACTCTCATGCGAATGATTTGGTGCAAGCGAAGAAAGGAAAACATTCCTGAACATGTCAGGTATTATTAAAAAAAACATTATTTTCATTTAGTTACTGACTGCATTTGCGTTAACTGCAGTTTTCTGTTGATCAGTTAAAAACTATAAGGTAAATCAAATTAGTAACAAGTGTTTTGGAATTTTTTGCAAGAATACAATTGGTTTACAAATAATTTTTAGTGAAAATTAAAACCAAATGACGGAAGATCAGGGAAAGAAGAGCAGCTGAAACAGCTTCGGAATGCGAATCGCGTCTTCAAGAAAATCGCAAAAGGGCATCTACGTCTAGAGCCGGGGAAACAGAAAGAGAAAACGAATCACGTCTTGAGGAAAATCGCGAAAGAGCATATACGTCTAGAGACACAGTAACGGAAAGAGAACGAGAATTCATCGAGTGCTGCAGAGACTCCCTAACAGCATATCGAAAGACTAGAAGTCAATCGCTCCCGAATGACTCGGTCAAGAGAAAGAATCGATTTGAAGTTGTCGGCATTTCATTACAATAAGGATGATGACTAAAGGAATCACAAGGATGGTATAGTTGTTCTGCCATCAATTATTGAGCCATCGGAGCCGCTTCTATGTAACATTTCCGGTGCCATTCCGATTTCCAAGCACTTCCTTCAAAATATATGAAAGTAAAACTCATGCTTTCAAAAGACGTCCTTCGGGGAAACTAATATCGTAACCAATGTCTGTTTCATGCCCACTTTTAAAGTTCAAGACCAAATGTATGACAGAATTGGATCATTGCTCCCGCTCCCCAATGATGATGCGAAGTTCCATAAAATTTATTTCACTTGAAATGAGGCTACAGAAGCCGATCGCTATTGATGAATATGCCGAAATATTCTCAAAACTATTGTTGGACATCGGAAATGGAAAAAAAATCCAATTGATCCCACCACAAATGAGAGTTCATTCCCGCCGAATTTCTGCCAAATGCAAATGAAGAATATTCAAGCCATTGTCGACGATAGAAGGAAGAAGGAATCCAACAGACCTGCGCTGATGATAGGATCTATAAATTAAACATAATTTTTCGTCCAACTGTGGTGGGACGTAAATAAAAATTAATATTTAGATTTAGGATTTGAACAATTTGTGAAGATACAATAAATAAAATATGAAAAACAAATTGTCGACGATATACATACATATTCCCAAGTCTTACAGCCACTACAAAAATTCGTATTGGCTGTGACCGTTTAATGATGATGGTAACAAGCTCAATGAGTAAATTCATTAGAAACTGCCTGGCGGTACAATGAAATACAAATCGATTGATACAGTAATGAACTCAGAAGAAGCCATCAATTATCTTACTGAATTTTTGAATTCATTGAAACCACCCGGAATGCCACCATATGCCAACATTGAAGGTTGACTCACCGATAATGCCTCTCCACAACTTTAATGCGCCAAAATTATGCAATGAAACAAAATTGAACATCAAGAAATGTTCACCCAATTTAATTGAGGCAACAATCATCGATGGCATATCAAAGACGTACTGATTCTACGCATATCGTTGACTTCCAAAGACTTACCATTTGAATTCAAGCTGCTCCAGTTCCAGTTTCGTCTTGACTTTCCTATAACTATCAACAAAACACAAGTCCAATCGTTGACTATTGCTGGCTTACATTTGGAAAATCCACTTGACTTAAGTACATTCGTTACTTTTTTTAAGGTCACAGCATGGCACTGTACTTAAAGATATCTGCTACAATTTTGTCATATGTCCACCTCACCCGCCGTTATCTGGCTACAGATAATAAGTGTTTCGTAGCACCAGAAAATCCCGGGAAATTACGAGATTTATTCATATTTACCTAGGAAGTTAAATTTCAGCATACTTATAATACTAATCTGATTAAAAATCCCTATGGAGCCAGATTTTTAAAAATTCAAACAGAAGAAGGTCTGCCTAACTTTGACACAAGTTTATTAATAATTTCGCGTTGACTAAAGGTAGGGTCACACACGGCAATTATTTACTCAAAAAAGCGTAACCATTTTTTTGAGCACAAACTTGTTTGACGTGTTTACTCTTACAAGTGTTTTGTAAGATCAAACATCATCAAATAAAATAAAACCAAGTGTTTTGATTTGAATCATCTTAAGTAAAATACGTTTTTGAAATAAATAAATGAATTCAAATATGTTTTATTTAGTGGTTACCTCTTTTTCGTCAAATATTTGCCATGTGTGACCCTACCTTAAGAAAGATGTTTATTATCAGCTTTATGCATTGAATAATATTAATATATGGAGGAAACAAATTTATTTTTTTAATTTTACGCTCTATTTAAGTTTTGTGTTTCATTTCTATGGCATATACAAAAAGATGTGAACAGCGCTATTGTTTAATTGCTTGTTGAATTTATAAAAATCATTTTCTTAATGGTTTCTTCTATTTTTTTTTCATATATTCCAGATGATATTAATGACTTATTGAAATTTTATCGTAAATATCCCACAACCGATGAAACAAATACAGCCTCAACACAACCAATGACGATGGACTTATATACAATAGCGGCTGCATCGTCATCATACTCAACAATAAGTGGTTCGGTAACATCGTCAGCTTTATCTTCATCTACAATAAATAGTAAAAGTGATGGAACAGAAACGAATAATCAAAATATCAATACATTCACAACGCCCATCAACATGGGCTATGTACAAAACTGGCACAATCCATTAAATTTTACTATTATGTTGACTTTAAGAGTTAAGGTAAGAGGCGGCATAAACATTATAGGTAAATTGGGCAGAAATTCAATTTCAAATGACAGGAAAACTTTTGCTAACCACAAATAAAGATAAACTTTTTCAAAAATGTAACCATTTAAATATCACAATTCATGATTCTTTTTTGTAATTCCCATAAGGAAGGAAGTACATTGTTGATATGCTAGCTCATTTAAAAGCTAAATTTTATTGTTTTACTACTAAAATGCCAGTATAAGCCTTTTTAATAAACCTTTATCTCTGTCTGTGTCCTTTTTCTCTTATTTCATATTTTCCTTTATCTATTTTATTACAATTCGTTCTGTGGTGTTTGGTTGGATGTGCCTGTGTATATCGTTCGTTGCCTTTGGCTATCGTTCCATAACAACAGAATGATAGTTATACAACAGCGACAATATTTTCCATACGCAATTCCACACACAATCTCTATTTGGAATCCTGCAAAGATGGTTTACGTTTGTACTTAGAACGAGATAAAACTACCGAAATGTTACCCATTAAATTTAATTTATACGATTACCATTGGCATCAAGTTGCTATAAGGTAAGTGTGTGTTTTTTGGATTTTGTCATACCAACAGAGTTGAATTGTTTAAGTATTTGGAGATTCTGGTTTAAATTTATTTTGGTATTTATTTGAGTATGTGTGTATTTTAAACCAACATATGTATGTATGTATTTGTTTTTGATTTAAGCATAGTTGCTAAAATCTAAAACAAATTTATTTTAAATTTAAATTTTAGAACATTAAACCATTTGACATCCTACACAAGTTAATAGCTAAAGTACAGAGGTTGGAATTAATTAGTCAACTTAGTTAGAGCTTAGTTCACTAATATCTTTATTCAGAATTAAATAAGTAAGAAAGTATAGTCCATCAAGCTCTACCATGTAATACAATATACCGTGTATATGAGAAAAAACTGTTTTATTTCAAAAAAAGTTTTATTTATTTTCGGAATTGAGGCTTAGATGGAAGCTATGACTAATTATGGACTGCTTCATATAGTTAAAACAAACAATGTAATTATGTAAAACATATGTCGACTTTTTGGGATAACAGCATTTTTGAAACAGAATAGCGACACTATAATTCTGAAAGGTCATATTTTTGTAGCATAAATTTATAGTCCAGCTGGTCTCAGTTTTTTTTTACAGTGGGTCAAAGTTTTCATTTTTTGATCGAAGGGAGCATTAAACTAAATGAAAAAAAATTTTTAACTTAATATCTGAGAGTTACATTGTTGAATTTTATGGGGATCATTATTGTGGAATCAAAAAAAATCAAAAAAGTCCTTTCAAAAAAGACATTTAAGGATTAAAATGTTCTACGAAAATTTATGCTGGAAAATTTCAGTGGGGGTCACAAAGATACCAAAAATCGCCAAAAATAAATTTAGGATCCGACTGACCTGAAATTTAAAATATGATATAACTCTGAAAATTGGAATTCTCTCAGACATTAAGTTAGAACATTTTTTTCATTTAGTACTAGCTGAAGCCGGTCCACGTTGATGGCCCTTAGAAAACGTATGTTTTTTATTGCATCTCGATCTCGATTTTAATATACAGATCCAACCTTCAATGTTAACACATTTGGTGGCATTCCGGCTGGTTCCAATGAATTTAAACAATTTTCACCATGCAGTTTGAATTGGATTTTGTCATTGTGCTTGTTAACATCATGCCAAAGTTGCGCGATCCCACAGCCAATCCTAATTTTTTTAGTTGGTTGTAAGACTTGGGATTAACTTGCGTACAACGGATTGAGTATTTATTTAAACTAGCATAACCCGGTGCACTTCGCTACCCCTACCCTAGTAAAATTAAAAAAAAATATGAATGGAAATACGAAAATAACACATACAAAATTTGAGAATCTATCAATTACAACCAATCAATAACTAACTACACAGAAAAAATTATTACTATTTTTTCTCCAAACAAAACTTTATTTGGTTTTAAATTGTATTTCATAAACATTTTTATTTGATTCAATAAACATTTTTCATTGTTTTTCCTATTTTCAAAAATAGTTCATAAAACAATAAAAAAAATAAATTTTGACAACAAAAAAGAAAATAACTAGAAATTACAAATTTTGTAAAATGAAAATAAAATATCGGTTTTCTCATATTGTCAACATATTTTGTGATTCTTCAAAGATTTTAGGAGTTTTAGTCGTTTTTCTGGAGGTAAGTTGTGTAAATTATTATTGCAATATAAACTACATTATAATTTTATTTAAAGACATGTCCGTTCCAACATAACAAACCGGAATCTCTGGAAGATATTAGACAACCAAAAACAACTGGGACACAATGTGAGTATTTTTTTTATTAATTGATTGAATTTTATCCAAATTTCTAATAAAAACTTTCGCAATTTCCAGATGGACTAATGTTGGACAGACAATAATGTTGGAAGACAATCTGTTAGGAATCTGCGAATGATATTTTTGTTTTGTAATATGATAAATATATTATAAGAAATTATGTGTCATTAAAAAAACATGTAATTTATAAATAATTGTTGTTTTTTATTTGTTTAAAGAAAGAAACCAAAATAAAAAATAAAAATAATTTTTTAATGGACAAAAATTTAAAACCAAACATTTTGTTCATTGTTTTTATAAAATTAATTGTTTGAAATTTAAATTATTTTCAAATACTCTCTTTCAATAATAGTGCAAATAATTTAATAAAGATAAAATGTTTTTTTTTTCAATAAATAAATTACGATTTGTTGTGTTTGATTTTACAATTTTTGTGATAGGTCCTATTTCAGTAAAAAATTTGTTTGGTTTTATAAATTTTGTGATTGAAAACGAATTTTAATTTTTTCTGTGTAATTTTGTATGGGAGATACCACTGCTCTGATCTCACCCATTATGTAAATATCAAGCTTTATTTTAACTTTCCTTTATAAGGGAGGGGTCATTCCTACTAAGCCGATAATGCTTAGCTAAACTTCGAACAGGGAACAGAAATAAATCGTTTTTATCTAACCTCCATAGAATGGTAATAAATTGATTGATAAAGAGTTTAAATTCATTTAGAATTATAGTTCTCCAGATATTCAAAATTAATTATTTACTTTGTTCCACAACCACTAATGCAATCACGACGATTTTCAGCCAATCTGTGTAAAATGGTAAGAGAGCTATGCAGACAAAGTTTGAAGAAAGTTGCAACTATTACTTTGTATGGGTGGTGACTCACCTCCTTTTCCGACCCCTCCCATTTTGTGTGCTATTCCCTCAAATCTAATTCCGTCTATATTCAGCTAAACTCCGCACAGTAATAAGAAATTATTTCTCTATAAGTTTAAACAATTTTACAATTATAGTTCTACAGATATTCGAAATTTATTATATACTTTATATAGGGTATGCCACGCCCACTATTTCAATCCCGAACAATTTCAGCGAAACTATGCAAAATTATAAAAGAACCATTTAGACTAAGTTTGAAGAATCAATATAATATATATTCTGCACTTCTGTGAATAAATCCCTTTAAAATGGTATATTTCTTGCCCAAATTTAATGTATAATGTGAGCGTAAAAGGGGTCTAAAGAAATCGACTTGCCTATTTATGATTTAAAGTCCAGGAACGAAATCTCATTGGTGGTAGGATCAATTGGAATTTTTTCATTTCCGATGTCCAACAATTGTTTGGAGAATGTTTCGGCAGAAGGGTTTAGGTGATAGCATTCGTCTTCTGTAGTCTCATTTCCAGTGAAATAAATTTCAAGGAACTTCGCATCATAATTCTGTTGCACATTTGGCCTTGAACTTTAAAGTTCAAAGTTTCGAAAACAAATCTTATTTGTATTATTTTGTTTAATAGATTTCATATGGAAATTTCTTATTTATGTACCTAATATGAAGGTGTAAACAAAATAGTTTATCATCGATTGATAATGTAAAAGAACTTTTATAGTACCGGAAATGCGTTGGAATATATTCCTTTCTTCGCTTACACCAAATCATTCCTTTCAAGTACATCACTGTGAATTAAAGTTTTTAATTATGTTAAGCAACGTAATGAAAATTGTCATTGTTTGAACGTTGGAAATGAAAAAAATATTTCATTCTCCAATTGAAAAAAACATTTTTTTGATCGACAATTATTTTTAGAAAAAAATTTTTTGGACAAAATTAATTTTGTTTAAAAATTTTTTTTTTCCAGAATTTTTTTTTACAACAATCACTGACCTTGAAAGCCTGTGTATAGGAAACTAAATAAACTGTCTATAAAAATTGAAGAAAAGGTCGATAAACAATTATATAGTGTAAAAATTTGTTTTTTACCATATTCCGATAATCAAAATTCTGACTTTACAGTCACCTGAAAATATCATCAAAATCCGTCTAGTCCATTTTTAATTCATTCGGAACATACATACAAATATCCATTGGATGTTATATCAAAATTTGTTGATATAACATTTTATTATGTCTATGAGTTAAATAATAATTCTGCTACTTTTTTAAAAAAAAATGGACTTAGCACTTTTGCCCACAACGGTATAGTAACGAGAAAACTTTGTTTACGAACACAACTTATTCTTCCGTTTTTTATTATTAAAATCTTAGTTTTTATAAAAAGTTTTTAAAAAAACTAATACATATTGTATTCTGTATGTGATTGCTTATCAGTTGAAAGTTATTTGTTAATATTATTTGCAGAATTCTATTTCAATATTTACAATATAATACAATCTTTCTGAAAATAGGCCTTAAATTTTTATTTGCATTAAATTTGTTGTTTCTGAGTTTTATATTGGTATTATGTTTTAAAGAATTTTTTATAAAATAGGCCTTATTTGAAAAAAAAAATTCAAAAAGATATGACCTTATGTTCATATGCATATTTAAACAGTATTTAAATCTACTACTAGTTTGCATATTTCTAATTATAAGTAAATACGTAATTAATTTTTAAGCTATCGTAAAAACGTTTGATGTTAAAAACGTTTATTGCATGTCATTAATATTTAATTTGTTTCATTTTTTACATGTTTTTGACAGCATACAAAATGGTGATTTTATATCAATTCACGTTGATTGTTCCTGGACAAACAGTTTTGTTGTTTCAAAACGTTTATTTTCACTGCCGGTCACAGCGGATGTTGAAATAGGCAGAGGCTTCAATGTAAGTAAAAAATTGTAATGGTATAAAAGTATTTATAAATTTAATTATATTTAAAGAATTTATATATAAGATAAAGTCAGTGGGAATTCAAAATAAAACAATATTAATTGCAAACTATAACATTATTATTTTGCTTGAACCAAAATTTAATTTTAAATTTTTTTAATTCAACTTATATTTTCAGGGCGAACTACAGCAACTCCTCATATTACCCGAACATCAAGAACGCTACCAGTGCTCAGAGAAACGCACATCAATAAACGAAGTTAAACGCTACATAATCGATACATTTATAGATGATTATGCCAACTAAATATTGTTGAACATTGTGAAGGAACAATAAAGAAATTTAAAACTTACATACATACGAATAGGAAATATTACTATTAAAAATTTGCTAAGAATGAAATATTTAAACGTAAAAATAAAATGTGAAGACCCCCCTGAATATTCTGAATATATTTTTCATAAATTTTAAAAAAACTATAAACAATAAATGTAATTGATAGATAAATTATACTTAATATAAGAATGAAAATATTAAAAATGAAAAAAAAAAAAAATAAATAAATATAAAACTGCATTTAAACTGAATAAATAATGTGTTTTATTCAAAAATTAAGATCAAGTAAGTAGTGATTATGTTGGGATTTATATGAAAGTGATTTTTGATCAAAGGTGATAAATTGAAAATTTAGACATTCTGTTACAAGTTTTTGTTCAACAAATAAATATCCGTGCAAAAATATTTTTAGTTAACTTTTTTAAAATATACAATTCATGTAACTATTTGTTTCATTAATTATATTTCTTCAAATAAATTTAAAATAAAAAAGCATAAAATAGGCATACTTAGATTAGGTTAAGTAGAGCAGTATCTTACTGACTACAGTCAGTATTCCTTACATATTCTAAGAGTAGGGACTAGACGGAACCAGACTAAAAATACAACCGTTCGGTTTTATTTTTTCGGTTTTTATTTACAAAATCTTACGTACTAAAATTAAAGTAATTATAACTAACTAATCTACCTACAACACATGGTATAAATTGTGTTATATTACATTTATATGGACTGATCTCATCATTTAAGAAAGGATTTTCTTAAAGTGATCTTTCTTATCAATTTATACACGCAATGCGTACAAGAAATACATGGACCTTTTGAAACATTATCAGTACGACTAAATGCAGGATATTACCATGTTCCAGTATGTCGTCATATATTGTAGTTCGTCCTTAAACTTTAGAAAGGGTTTGAAATTTTCCGGGGTGACATACTCTTTTTACTTCACCTTCTGGTATTACGGTGATGTAGTTAATGTTTACATATTAGATTCGAATTCTGCAAAATCCTTCATTCTGCATTCTCTCATTACCATCAATGTAGTTGGACTTAGGGCTGATCCATATTTCTAATCTGCACCATATAATTTCCAATCGAATACTACTACTAGGTATTTGATCTTGCTTGCTATTTATATTGACTGGTTTTGAAACACAGGTCATTCATAATTTGGAATTTTGCATCTATTGTATCGACAATTTGTTTCAAGGATTTTAATATAATAATATGATCTTTAATCTCTAAAGATCATCGGTTCGTAATGCATTAATTTCATTGCCATACAGGGATTTTCCCAGGGGATCGTCTACTTAGGTAGAACGGCACAACTCAAATTAAAAAATCGATATTAATTCTGCTCATTTCTGAGTATATCATTCCCAGGCCACCGTATTGGTACTGGATGATTATTTAGTCTGTGCTTAAGGACTTTCCAATATTTTAGCCATTCTGTTTTAGCCTTGTGGGGCTAAAAAATACTGACGATGGTCATAAGAATAATTTCGAACATATAGTTATATTAACTATCCATGCACATATGCTGGTTTATTTCCACACCCAGAGAAAAAACAACTTAAAATCAATGAAAACCATATTGTATCAATAACAAACATTAACGAAAGTTTAGTAATATTGAATTTTTTTATTTCAATATGGAACAATATTAATTTAAAGTTGAAAATTATTGATTTATCATATTTCAATATGGTTTTTCTATTATAATGAACATTATTGAATTAGTATGAGGCATTCTTGTTTTTAAGTTGCAGTTTTTCCCTGAGTGCAGTTTTATGGGTAAACTAGTTATTCGCATTTAGCAATTCTAATAGATAATCTCCTTTTTCTTTATTTTCAGTTAGATCTATTCAAAGAGAAGAGGTGGTTTTGTGCATAAAACCAACGTGTACGTCATTTCTTCTATTCCCTTTTTCCCAATAGAAGTTGATCTGCAGTGGCAGTATAATTTTTTGGCTAAGAAAAATTCTTCTTGGGACGTAGAACTTTTGGCATCCCTGTTCTTTTTGGCATAGACCGGATATTTGCTGTTGTATTATCCATCATCATTTCCTCGTCTTCGGGACTCTTCTTAAATATTTATTAAAACGCAAAACTACTTATTAACTAATTTCATTGTCAATAGCTTCATCATTGTCATCGAAAAAATTATAATACAGTATAATTGAGAAGCAAATTACCTTTCAGTTATGATTATTATTATAATTACACCGTCCGACAAATAGAGAAAAAATTTGTTAGACACAAACCGTGTTTTCAGTTTTTCATTTCGTGATCCTGTGTCCTTTTTAAGGACTTCAAAGTTTCAAAGAAGTACATTTTTCAAAAAATATTTAAAAATACTCCTGCTATTCCAACAACGACAAATTGTATATCAAAAGAGCAAGAAGAGTTGTAAAATATTTCGTATTATCTTAATTTTATCCTGTAAGGATCAAAAGATGCCAAAAATGTCCTTTAAAATGTTTATCCTTTAGTATCCTTTAAGATTGCCAATAAATTCCTTTTAAAAAAATAGTGCGTTAAAGAACCAAATATTCTATACTAAATATCAAAATTTCATATTTTATATACATATATAAAGATCAAATTAAAATATAAAAAAAAAATTTATTAGTATACAAAAAAGTTTTATTAAGAAAAGTGCATGTTTATAAACTACACCACCATAGTGGGGGTGGTATAATGGCTTAGGGCTGTTGTTTGCAACATACTAAAATATTGTCCCAACACCAATCTAAAAGTATACCAATCTGCTCAGGATCACTTTCTGAGTCGAATAAGCGATGTCCGTCTGTCTGTCTGTCTGTCCAACCTTGTAATCAAACTACAGGTCGCAATTTAAAAGATAATTCGACAAAATTTGTCACAAAGCTTTAAATTGCCCCAAGGATTCAGGTTAGATTCAGCCCATTATTTATCCTAGAACCCATACAATTGGCTTATTTGAAAATAGTTAAGCTCTCATAAATATCTTAATTATAAACATATTCAAACCAAATTCAGCACAATTAAGTTTTACGTTAGCCGAACTCTCACGACCAAATTTATTGACGATCGATCAACAATATTCCATAGCTCCCATATAAGCAACATTCTCGAAAATGTCATTAATATACATAAATTTCTGAAAAATGTCAGTATCCAAACAAAATTCAACACAAATATGTTTCATATATTCGCAATTCATCCCACCAAATTTGACGATTGGTTCATAATTAGTCATAGCTCCCATATAAGGCCCACTACCGAAAATATGTGTATTCAAATAAGATTCAACACAAATAAGTTTCATATCAAGAGAAAACTCTTTATAATCATATACCCGGTGTAGGGTATCATAAGGTCGTGCTTGCCCGACTATACCATTTTACTTGTTTATTAAAAAGTCTTCTTCGTTGCTTTTCACAATGGATTTTGTTATATTTTTTTTGAATGAAATATTAAAATAAAGTATAAAAAATCCAATAATTCAAATTTAAAATATTTTTTAACACTTAAGTAGTTAAGATAGAAGGATGAAATTTTGGCATGTGGTATTCAATATTTGAATCTTTAACTCACTAGTATTTTAAAAAAAAGTTTTGGAAATCTAAAAGGATATTCAAGGATAAAACTTTGAAATGACATTTTTGCATCTTTTGATCCTTACAAAATAAAATAAAAATAATACGAAATATTCTACAACTCCTCTTGATCATTTGACATCAAACTTGACATAGTAGGATGATCAGAAGTATTTTAAAACATTTTTTTAAATATGTACTCCTATGAAAATTTGAAGTCCTTTTAAAAGGAAACATTTAATTTGTTGTTTCAGACGTATATCATCCGGTTCGTGTCTAATATTGAGTGTCGTACGGTGTTATCAGTTTTGAGGAATTTTGCTGAACTTAAAAAAAAATTAAATTTTTTTTAAAAACTGCGGGATTTGCAAAAAATGTGTATCTTTTAAACGCGGTTTTTATTTTAAATAACTCATACGTCAGTTTGAAGGGTACATATCTGACATTTATTCTAACTTAGTTATTGAATATTACAGTGTAAACAACAACGTTTTTTTGCATCGCACAATTATGATTTTTTCTATATGAAACTTTTTTTTGATAAATTTTATTTTGATTCCAAAATTTTTATTTTCGGAAGTGGGCCTTGTATGAGAGCTATGGCCAATTATGGACCGATCGCTATGAAATTAGGTCGCGTTTACATATGAAACTTATTTGTGATGAAGTTTATGTAGATACCAACTTTTTTAAGATATTTATGCTCGTTAAAGTGATGCTCGGCAGGAGGCTTTATATAGGTGTACAGATTGACCCGCAAACAAATTTTGAATTTGATTTCCTTTTATATAAAACTTATTAGTGGAGAAATTTGTGTGGATCAGAAATAAATCAGAAATTTGTGAAAAAACGTCCTACTTCGGGAAAACATTTGTATGGGGTCTAGGTGAAATTATGGACCGATGTTAATCAGTTTCAACAGGCCAAAAAAAAATATCTTCAAAACTGCCGATCGATCGGCATACTTTAAGGTGTGTGTTGGACAATTCTTTTTGCTATAATAATATACCCTCTCCACTATATATAGGGTAAAAAAGTTATTAAATTGAAATTTCAAGAAAAAATAAACATGAAAATTAATAATCGTAATCCTCTTTCTGTTAACGACTTTTATGTTAATTACAGTCTAACAACGATTTGGCTTCCTGGCAACTTATTAAGTACTCTTATATGCGGTAAGATTCTTAATACATATTAATTGAAACCATTTATATTATAAGTAATAATTGCTCATGCCATTGTATTCATTCATATCCGGTTGTGTTAAATAATAGAGTTGTTAAATGCCAGGGAACAAATATATTTACGAGAACTTATGCATGAACCTAGAAACTTGGTGTATATGAAAATGTTACTGGGTTACCATGGATATGAAATTAAAAATACATTAGTATTCCTGAAATGTATGACAAAATGCATGAGCACTAAAAATTTACATTTCTTTAACCAAATATCTATGTAATGAAAACAGAATTCATGTAAGATTAAACATACATTTTATGAATATATTGGATACGCTTACAACATCAAGCAATTTATCAATGAGAGCGTATCTTATAAGCGAATAATTTTTACAAATTCGTAGTATCTTAAATGAGAATAGTAAAGAATCAACAAATTTCCAAGTAAACAATGTTAAATTAAAATTTGCGGTTATGGCTTTTATATTTTTTTATCATGATATTTGATACATATGTATAACACTTGTAAAATTATTGAAGTATTATTTTGAAAATTATTCATTATTGGTGTATAGTAGGGTTGCCTTTATTTTGGACTTCTTCGATTTTCGGTGCTCCCAAGATCAAAAATGTTTCTCCTCTTTCTAAAAAGCAATGGCTGAAAACTTTATCGAAATAAGCAAATCAAAAAAAAAAAAAAATTCTGATATTAAATATTATAAAATAGACTGCGAAATGTATTTTTAATCAATAATTTTAACAAATTTGAGACCAAAAATACAATTTCCTTGGATAGCTTCAATTTCACATTGAAGGTAACCCATAATAGAAACAGTTTTAAAACAATTTTTTTTTTAATTTCGTTTATAAAGTTGGAAAATGTAAAATTTGGCATTTGAAAATGTTAATACTTTGACCTAAACATCGAAATTTCATATACAATGTGAAACATTTAAACGTTGTCCGATTTTTGACCTGCGAGCCCCGAAAATCTAAATCCTGTAACAAATACCAACACTCACAACTGGTGAGAACAAAATACTATTAAAAGTAAACATATTTTGTTTGCATCTTAAACATATTATGACTACGCGTATAGAAACTTAATATTTAATGGTTGTACATTAGAGTCCTCCAAGATTGTATGGACGAAAAAAATGTTCTAGGTACATTACGCCCCCCCTCTAGAATGGTTCTATGTATTGTGTAAACTTGTTGTGTAAAATATTAGGATGATAGGATAACGTTAACTGGTGCCGCAACGTCGCTGAAGTTTTGAGTTTCCTATCATCCTAATATTTTACACAACGTGTTTACACAATACATAGAACCATTCTAGAGGGGGGGGGACGGACAAAATTCGCAATTTTATTTTTTTGGTCCACTCTATTGTACATAATATAATATGTTTACCTATTTATTATTATTTAGTTGTCCGAACCATTCGGTGAACCATATTCATATTTATAACATTTAATGGTTGTACATGAATATTTAAATTAAGTGAGTCTCGGGTTCCAATGTTAAATATCTATAGCAAATAGCATTGTCTGGGGTTTAAGTCACTACTACTGGTGACTGTGTCAATAGTAAGTCAGTACAGTTTCACTATTGAAATTTCTAGTAGTTCTGGTTTTGGGGAAACTCTTCATACTGCTGTTGAAAAGTTTGTGAAATGCTTGAATTTAAACAACGTAGTCTTTTTCACTTACTAAACTACTTACGTCAATTTCTACTTGCAAAAACTAAAAGAAACTGAAATGAAATTCCTAAATAAGTGATGATGGAACACAGAAGTGGCACGATAAAAACATCTATTAATATATACTTAACCTCATCTGTATGTATATTTGTTTATAAGCTTATATTTGATTGGAATGAATGGCAGACATTAGAGCGAAATGAAATGTACGGCACTGTAGTTCTGGGTGACTGTACAGATCTAGTGATTTTACCCATCATTTGAGTCACAACTAGTTACATATATAACTATGTACGAGGGTATTCGAATTATTCGATTTTTCTCTTGTTCGAATAAAACGAATAACTCGAATAAGAGATTTTAACTTGTTCGAATAATTCGATCACACGTTTAAAATTAATCGAATTATTCGAGTAATTAAAATTTTTTTAAAAAATTTAAGAATGAATTTTTGATGTCGGTTTTTTAATATTTTATTGTTAAAGAAAAACCAAAAATAAAGTATATATATATATATATATATATATATATATATATATATATTTAAAGATCAGATCACATTCAACTCCACTTTAATCTAAGTTAATATTTTGATTATTAATTGCGATTCTTCTAATATTTCGCCAGCTAAATAACAAATATTTTATTCCGTACCTTTTATTTTCATTGGTTCAAGTACTAAGTTAAAAATTTTGAAAGATTTGTTTAGAATTGTAGAAGGAGCTATCGGAACACTAATCTACAGATTTCAGAAACAATAAAATTTTTGTGAGTTATTATTACTTATTTAAATTTGAAATTATGAAAAATGTTAAGCAATTTAAATATATATGAACATTTATTCGTTTTATTCCATTATTCTACATAAAATTTTTCGAATTATTCTTTATTCGAAAATGACTATTTTTAAATTGTTCGAATAATTATTGGTAAGAAATTATTTGACGATCGAATGAATACCCTACTAAGTACGTAACTATTTATTTTCAAATAACGACTGTTTGATAGCAGAGAGCAAAACAGCCTACGCATGGTCTAACATAGATCTCCAAGTAAGTTGTGTGAAATAAACAATAAATATCTAGTTTATTATACTTTGATTTGTGAATTAAGGTATAAAACAGTAAAATACATTTATATTTTTTTGATTGTTTTGTGATATTTTACAAATGACAAATCTGCCCCACCCCTTTGGTGTATTTACCCCATGGGTGGGGTGGTTTCGCCATTTTTGGTCAGTCTAGAAATATTAAAAAAATATGTATGTGAAGATGAGATAGGCAAGATTGAAATGATCAAAACTAAAGCCAACATATCTAAGTATCCGAAGCAAGAATAAAATTAAGAATATGTATTGTTGTTTTAATTTGAGATCGCCACAAAAAAAAAGTGGCGTATGGCCCCCCTTCTACCATACATTTATCATTAGTCCAGACCCTAAACTAAGTAAATGTTTTTCCAAAAACATTTTTCTATTAAAATATCAATAATTTATATTCGTGACTGAGTGGGCCTTATATGAGGACAAAGTGATTCTACGTCGATCGGTATACTTTAATGTGGGTGTTAGATTAATATTTTTGGGCGTTACAAACATCTGCACAAACGCATAATAACCTCCCCACTATGGTGGTGTAGGGTATAAAAATAGATAAAATCGGGGAATATTTGGACCCGCTGTTATCAAAAGACTGATGTAGGGTGGTTAAAAATGTTGATAATTTCATTTCCAAATGCGAATATCTCCCAAGTTATAAGAGATTATTGATAGCTACGACTAGGTTTTTTTGTAGTGCTGGTCGAGGAGATCGGAACACAGATGAAGAAATAGGATTGTTTTAAAAATTGAGCATACTCGAGGTGTCCCGCTTTTCGGACCCTTGGTAGCATCCCTTCTGGGCCCATGCAATCAAAATTCAAAACTTAAACTCGACTTCTTCTTTGCGCACGTCAAATTTCATCGGACTAAGGGTTTAGAAGTTACAGATTTATTTCTCTCTTTTTTTTCTACTACGACGTTAGTAAAAACTACTGTGTATATAAAGTATACATGAATACCTGTAAGACTGCAGGGTTATAGTAATGTAGTGGTAAAATGCAATACAAATGAGGTATTTTTTTTTTTAAACATAATAAGGTTTCAAAAGATCTTTTATTCTGGAATCAATTATACTGGAATTATTTAAACAATTGAAGATTATTTTTCAAAATATTCTGCAATTGAATGTGGGAATAAGATTGAGGTTAGTTATTATAGAAATGTAAAAGTGAAAACTCATGATATATTTTTACTTTACTGAAATTTCCTACATGGCATTTAGATTACTTTTGTATTTTTTTTTTCTGTTTTCATCAACTTTCTATTTACATACTTGTTCATTTTTCAATTGCATCTGCTAATGTTCTCACATTTATAATCGCAACCGACTTATGCATAATTTAGCATAAGTGTTTGGGTGCAAATGCGTAAATCGATAACTCAATTTATACTTCCTTTCGTGAGTGGTTGTGTCATTATTAAATTGTGCACAAGAACGAAGAAGAATATTTAACTGAATAGAACTGGATGAAAAGAAAATATGGAAAGGAAGGTATTATGTGGAAATTGGTGGCACTTATTCATAAATGGAATTTATAAAATTGAAGAATTGAAGTGAAATGTTTTTGTATTGTGGATTATTCTAAAGTTGTCACCTTACACTAATATAACTATTAAGGGGTTAATTAAAAATATCTTAAGATTTAAATAACAAAATTGTATTAAATTTGTATCTCCTGCCATTGCAGAACTTATTAAAAAGACTTTAAAAATTTGTAGATTTTCCTAACATTGCAATTTGATTTTTTTTTATCAAGTTACGAGTAGCATCAACTGTTCTTAACATTTTTACCATTTGTTGGCTGATTTTCAAAAGTATAGTTACAAACAAAAAAATCCAATAAAACTAAAAAAATAAAGACAAATGTTTGAGTGTCACTTTAACCGAATGACAAAAAAAAAATAAAACAATATAAAAAAGAACCCAGAGACACATACAAAATAAAATTGTTATATTTTTTTTCCTACTTGTAGTCCACAATCAAACCAGTATGAACGTGCCAAATTCATGTCAGCACTAGTTTTTTTTTAGCACTTTTATGGTTGAATAAGTTTTTTTGTTTTCTTTCGACTCTTAAGACTATTTTTATTGGGGCTCTTCTTTTTTTCATTTTTTGTAGATAACTACCAAATACCAACTCGTAATATAACTAGTGTTTGTAGAAGTAAGAAGTTTTAAGTAGTCAAAGATGATTATTTTTGTGAGTATTTTTAAGAGTTATACAGCTATTGCTATATAAAGCCATTAATTAAATAAAATAAATAGTTAGATAAATATGTGTAAGTGTATTTACGTATGGCTGTGAGTAATGTGATATTGTTGAGACGGGTCATTGTAAGAACTATTTATTGGTTGTTCATAAATGTTGTTAAGAAATTAGTTTAAGATTTACAGTAATTCCAAACATTAAATAGCAAAATTTCGTTTAAATTCAGCTCTCCCAGTAAATTTTGCGCATTTTTGGAAGCACCTAAGTATTCTTGAATTTCGAAAACGCACTTATAAATTTGTGTGCTGTTAGGGAATAATTGTAACTTAGAAATCGAAAGCTGTGGTAAAACAAGCAAGAATGAGTAGTCGGTCAAGCCCGACCGTACACTGAGTAAATGAGCAAATCATTTTCTCTTAAAATTTCAATAATTTATTTTCCTCAGTGATTTTCGGGAGTGGGCCTTATATGGGTGCTATAACAAATTATCTACCGATCATCATCAAATTAGGTTGTGTAATTTATTTCTATATGAAACTTACTTCTGTTAAATTTTATTTACATACCAATATTTTTATGAGATTTATACTCGTTAAAGTCTCTAAAAACTGAACCAGTACTGTCTGGTAGCGTCTATATATTAACAATAGGGTGGCTATCAGAAGCTTGTATCAATTGGCCTATCTTATCACTGAGATTGGGACTTTTTGATGGAACTGTAACTTTTTGGATTCTACCTGCGTCTCAGTAAATTTCGGTTTTCCTCGAGAAGAATGCCATAAGACTCTGAGCCTAATTAATATGGAAACGATTGATATGAAAATATTCAAGGAAACCTAAATCTTTTGAATACTCAAAACGTTCATTTAGAATTAAAGAATACAAAACTAAAAGCAAAGATTAGCCTTGAATCTGGGAACATCACATCGTGCAAAGTTCCTTTTGGCTAACTTGCGAATTAAGACTCTCTCGAAGTCAATGACGCTGTTAAATGCCAACGTTCCAACCTGGATGCACATAAGCAGTGTCAACAGGCAGTTACATAGCGATCAAAGACCCAAATATGGTATGAGAAATGCTTCAACAAAGTGGCCAAAGTTCAAATCGTTCCTGCTTTCATTGATCTGTTTTATATTAAGTATATGGGATATGATGCTAAGGAAATTTATAATAAAATTCTGGAGAGTTCTCAAAGATAAACTGGAGCTTCCCCCTAGTGTGATGATACGGGTTTCGTGGCTGTATAAAATAAAAGCTTGAAAAACGAGCGATTTGGTTTGATTTTTAAGCAGGCAATCGCAATGTTTGAAGGCCTGTGGGATGGAGCTAGAATGAATGTTAATTCTGTGATTAAAATACCACCACATCTTAGTTTCATTGCATAGGTCTTGGGCTAACTATTTAAATTATATGATGAGGAAAAGCCTTTTCACGATGACAATGATCCGGACCGATTTTAGCGGCTATGAACAGGCTCCATAGAAATGGAGTTACGGAGATATATCATAAGGAACTTGATATTAGAGATGCTATCATCTCGAGTTATTAAGCATAACTAAAGTGCTTCATCGTAGACCATAAGGTTAAATAAGTGTTACCCACAAGGTGGCGCATTATCGGCAGAGGCTACAGTAGAGCAAACTCCGGTCATCGATGAACTATTGGAACAACTTCCTTACACATAGTTACGCCGCTGACTTGCTAATATCTGTTACTGGGTGGAAAGACGTAATGATATCGGAAAGGATGCAGATAGCTCCTGATATAGAGGATTGTTCATCAACCCAGCCAAGTAGATCTTAGATCCGACTTTAAATGGCTCGTCTATTAAGTTCTCGAATGAGGAAAAATATCTAGAGGTTACACTTCATCATTGAAACTACCAGTAAAGTTATTGGGGAAATATATGCCTGTCTATTTGGAAGAGCGTGGGGGTGGATCCTTGGCCAGGCAATATGGTTGGGCACAATTCGGATTAATAATGACCCAAGTATTACAGTATCAGACTATATATTACCTACTTCGGTATTGCGCAGGGTAGCTGCTTATGAAGTCCACGCACGTGCTTTGTGACTGTCCAATGTTGGCTAGGACCTCAATAGACCATTTTTGATATTTCATCTAACAGGTTAATTGGCTTCATACGTAGGATGATGAAGCCAAAGCTTTGACTTCATTAGGGATTATAGACATTGGTGATTATATTAAAATATTTAGCATTTGTGCAATGGTTTGTTTTTTATTGGAGTTTTGACATGCAAAGGTTCTGATTGGGGAACGTAATGTTATAAGTTTTAGTTATCACAAAGAGAACATATTATGGACCCAAAGGAAGCCTGCTATAACAGACTGATTGCTTATATAACCGACTGCAATAACCTTAAGATTGCATTAAAGTAATATTGAAAGTAAGTCCTTATGGAATTTTTTTTTTCTTTTTAAAAAAGAGAAGTAACACTCAGGCAATTAATAGGCCTATATATAAATGTGTTACTTTACTTCGGTGGCGTTTTAGTGTTACACCACCGAAGTAGGGCGCTGTGATAAATATTAGTTATTAGTAAACTAATAATTATTATAAACTGATGTTGTTGATTGGCCGCGGCTGGGAATCGAACCCAGGCCACAAATACTATATCATGCTTAATGATCAAACGCGCTAACCAATTAAGCCACACCACCCCTTATGGAAGATTATGAACCTAATCACATAGCTTGATATAAAATATCATTAGTTATTTTGTTTTACCACATTTTGGTTGGATTATTTTAATCTACTGATCAGTGTTGCCAGTTTAGCCTTTTTGAGGCTAAATTTAGCCTTTTTATTTACTCTTTAGCCTCGAAATTTTGGTTTTAGCTTCGTGGCTTTTTTCTAGCCTTTTTTAATTTCAAAATAGCCTTTTTTGAAATTAAAAAAGGCTAAAAATTTCGAGACTAAAGAGTAAATAAAAAGGCTAAATTTATATTTGTGAACCATTTTCATTTTAATTCATTACTGATTTTCATTTAGCTTTTCAACATACTCAAGAATTGTGCAGTATTAAAAGAACAAATAACAATTGCCAATATCAAGTGGTTTAAAATGAAATAGAGTATTTTATATCTGAAAGCTTAAATGTCTAGCAAATTCTCTTTCAAGACAAAATTGTTATTACACATTATATTCATCATTATATAATGGACAAGAGCCCCACAAACTCTTGAAAGCTTGTGATACTCGATAGCGATCAATAGCCGTTAAACGTCTTGTGGATCTATGCTTCGAGTTAAAACCCATTTTGTTTTAATTTCGTCAAACCAGCAATTCTAAAAAGCCAAACTTTTAAGTAATTAATACACTCATTATAATTTGGCGTACCATCTTTTTTTAAAACCAGTATTGCACAAAGTACAAAAAGTAAATAAATCATTTGCTGTTTTCTGATTTAAAATTCAAGGAATTTGATCCATTATCGTCGCCAATTGAAAATTGTTTAATGTTTTTGACACATTTTTCATACTAGTTTGATGAATGAGAGAAAAAATAAAGAACGTTTTAATTAGTGAAGATTATGACAAAAATAATACGACAAATTAAACTAATTGAGCAATTGCGACAAAGATTACCATACGAAAACTCTACGCAAAATCAATTTTTTTCCCGTTGATAATAAAGTAGTAAAACCAAAAAAAATATATTATGTCATATTGATAGTGAAAAATTAAAGTGCTAATAAAATTACGAAGCTTAAGGCTCAGGGGCAGAATATATTAAACTACAAATGGACAAATATAGAACCAACAATGTCCATTTTCTGACATTGTTAATCTAGTATTTAACTTTTTAGTACTTCCTTTAAGTAAAGCAGATGAATTTTATGGACATATTTTCTAATTTTTTATTTAAAAATAAATATAAACCAAAATTCTTAATTTATAATATTTTAGCTTTTTTTTGGCTTTTTTTCTAAAGCGGATTAGCTTTTTCTGGCCTTTTTTTGAAGCCAATATAGCTTCTTTTTTCGCCAGCTCCTGGCAACACTGCTACTGATACAACAATAGCATCAATAATTTTTCTACATATATTATGCCAAAGTTTAACACCTCGTATATATTACAACTTTTTCTTAGGAAACTTAAATTTTCATAGTTAATATGTGATTTAAATCTAAGAAAATTATTTAAAATATGTATATAAATTCTGGAAAGTCTCAATCATATTTTTTAACTCTTTTTTTCGTTGGCACCAGCATTCAATATTTCTATTTTCGTTTTGTGTTTGTAAGAAAGCCACTTATTGCATTAAATAAAAGATAAATGGCATTTGATATTTCTTATTTTTCTTACCATTGATTTATAGCATGTAATGTTTTCATAGCTGTTGAGTTATGCTGCTCCAGCTACTTCAGCTGCTAAGTGTAATACGAATACTACAGCTGCATTTGCTATTAAAACATACTCGCAAATATAACTAATACCAGCTACTGTTTGTTCTAACCATTCATCCGTATAAAATACTTAGTGAACCGTACCGGTGGCAAGCTCACGTACATATCTACAGTCGAATACAAACAGTCGAATACTAGATAAAAACGAATAAATAAAAATAAGAAAAGTAGAAATATAAAAGAATCCAAAATCCACAATTCAACTGTCATCCAAACAGGCAGGCATTCATGTATTATAACAAATTGACATGTAATTTATTTAATTTTTAAAGGAGTTTGGTTTATTTGTGCTTGAATGTTACAGTTAAAGTCGTATTGTGGGTTAGCGTGAAATATTTTATATCAAAATTGTACAACGCATAGTGGGTTAAATCAAAAAAAATGGTAATGAGTCTGATTCTTCTGGAAATAGTGGTTCAATTGCAAAAATATATATCAGCAAATCATAGATGAGGATATAGACTTTAAGAAAATAAAGTGAATTAATTATAAGAACTCATAATTTGGACAAAAATAGTACTACATATCAAATTATATGTCAGTGATTACTAAACTACTTCTAAATAATGCCGACGGTATGGAATATTCACTGAAAGGTAGATCGGTTTGTAATTGCACGTCATTAGCAAGATTTTGATAAAGTCATATTCATATTTTGACCATTTTCTGATCGCAAGTAATGATCTAGGCGATCTTTGTCTTCCGTGTCAAAATCACCACTTCTGAATCGTACAACCTGTATCTTGCACTATGAAACCGATGATATACGATTTATTTGTTGGTACAAAATTCAAAATTTTTGAAGCAAAAAAAAACAACAGTTTGCTTATAATGTTCAATAACTAAGTTAGAATAAATGGGAGATATGTACCCTTCAAAATGACATATAAGTTATTAAAAACAAAAACCGCCTTCAAAAGATATGCCATCTATTGTAAATCCCGTATTTTTAAGTCATACACCCAACATTTAAAATGGTTTATATACATACAATTCTTATGGTATCGTAAGTTTGATTATTTTCATAAAATCTGCTGCCCTGTCCGGCGGCATGAAATAACCCCCCACCAAATAACACCCCAAAAATAAAATAACCCCCCTAAATGTGAGGCCTTATTTCATATGCAATAAAACACCAATTTTGAAAATGAAATAAGACCCCAACGAAATGAAATAATGCCCCAAACAGAAATGAAATAACACCCCATTATTGGGGTCTTATTTCATATGAAATAGAATCCCAATTTTTAAAATGAAATAAGTCCCCAAACACAGTGAAGGTGATCAAAAACAATTGGGGGTTTCAAAGGGTCTGTTATAAGGTCATATTTTCATAATGTCCGGTAAAAACAATATTTCAACTAAATTTGTTTTAAGTTAAACCTTATAGCTCTTATTAAAAAAGTTAGAGCATACTAAATATACAAATTTCCTAGAAAAAAGTAAACCTTTTTTAAAATTAAAATATTTTTAATTTTTATTTTTATTTATTTAAATATGAGAAAATAAATTGAATTGCTTCCTCGGAAATTATTTTAAAACACCTAAGAAACTTAGAAAAAAATATTTTTTTACTACCTTAAGTTTCACAAATTTTACTGAAAGAAGAAATTATTAAGCTCATTGCAAAAGATCACCTCATAATATTTCTGCAAGATCTTCGCATTCGTCCTTACCCGCATACCCTCCTCATTATGGATTCAAATTGAAATTGCTGTCGAATTGATGACGTACAAATCGGTGGATTCCAAGATGATGTCGTCAACTTTTCATTTGAGTTTTTAAACTCGCTGGAATTATCCGGATTACCGCCACACAATCTCCAACTGAAAGTTTGATCGGTAACCATAATGTTACCAAACGTAAACCAACCACGTATTTGTAATGGAACCCGACTTGCGGTAAAAAACCTGATGAATAAACTCATCGAAGCAACATTACTTAATGGAAAGTAAAAAGGAGAAGCCGTTTTGATACCATGGATCCCAATGGCTCCGACCGACAGGCCATTCGATTTTAAACGCTTATAAAAATATATCAAAATTCACTAATAACTTGGCCAATATGCGTTTAACGAAGAAAAGGAGCTCGTTCTGTGATCTCTCATATTTCTCAACAAAAATCGATTTTTTATATAAAAACTCAAAATATTTAAATTCGCTAATAACTTGGAGCTCGATCTGTGATCACTCATATTTCGATTTTTTATATAAAAACTCAAGATATCTAAATTCGCTAATAACTTGGCCAATAAGCGTTTAATCAAGAAAAGGAGCTCGATCTTATATTTCAGACCAAAATTTGATTACTTATGTATATAAAAACTCAAAATATGTACATTGATTTACATGTATTCTGTTGTTGCAAGACTTAGGTTTTTGACAAAAGACTTAGGTTTTTTATCTCTCAATAACGCTTCTATGTATATTTTAGATTCATTGTACATATTTTAAAATCAAATTTAAATCAAACATAACCCATACCTACATATATGAATAAAAATTATCATTCAGCAATATGTTAGTTTTTTTCTTTTTGACTATTTTTACCCAATTAAAACCGCTTCTAGCAAATTCACAAATCGAATACAAGATTTTTTTTTAATTTGGACAGGACAACGTCTGTAAGGTCAGCTAGTTGACAATAAAATATTTTTCTGATATAGGGATTATTATGGGGAGAAGGTGAATCATTGACAGATCTTCACAAAAGTTTATAGAAAGCTTTAGTTTCATATACAACTTGTTATTGCCAAATTTATCACGACATTAATTATTATGATACAAAGTTCAAGTCATTTGTTGAGGCGACCTTGTACTAGGGACAAAGGTTTCCCGTTTTTCGTCATACTTTGCAGTATCATTTCAGAGTACTTGGTGGCTAGTTGAAATCGTGGACCCCATTTTCTATAGCCAGCTAGCTCATTTTGTTTTGGCCTCATCGTCTTTTCAACAGACACAAGACCGGACATATCTAGATCGTCTTAGAACTTTATGAGGACCCAGAATAGTTATTATACGACTAACTTTTTATTCTACGAAAGTTTCAAAATTTAAACTGAAATATCTTTTGAACTATAACTGATAGTTTTGTGAAATAAACAAGAATTTCTTTGTCTTCCCACTTGCTTTGTAACAATGTTTCATTCACTGAACTCTGGCCTATTATCTCCTCTACGAGTCGTTCATACATCATTTTAAAATCGGGCAAGTAGTTTAGAAGATTCAGATTTATTACAACTTTTTTACGATTGACCCAACTGTGCAACGTGAGGTATACATATTTTCAGCACAATATATAATAACTTTCATACGCCAAAAATAACACGTCCCTTGAAGTATGTATTTAAGTTGAGAATTTGATATCGATCGAAATTTGCTTTAAAATTCATATTTAAATACTAAATATGTAAAATTTACATGTTTGGCTTTAGTAAAGAAAACATTTATTGTAGCCACTTGTTCTTAACAACCCCAATCATTATGTGTTATAATACTTATAATTTAAGAAAATGCAAAAATCATTTCATTAAATTATAAAAGCACTTTGTGCATACAAAACATTTGCGCTCCAAAAAGACACTACAGTATTTTCTCTTTAACAGCTGAAATTTAATTCCCCACAAAGTTTTTTCATAAAAGATCTTTAGAGTACAAAGTTACTTTTTCCCTTAATAGTTTCACACCTTCCAGAAATACACACAAATATTATACAATAACTTGTTTAACATGAAAAAGAACCATTGAAAATATTGTTAACATGTTACAAAGTAAAACAGGTAAGAAAGTTTTGGCGGGAAGGACAATCATATGATACCCTACATTACATTTAAAAACTCAGAAAATTATGTTCTAAATTGTAATGAAGGACGATTACACTTAGATTGCGTAGTTGACTCAAAAAGATGTACGTGTCGAACGGTATAATTAATGGTTCTTGACAATCGATTTGTTGCTGATGTCGATTTCGACTATCTAATCATAGAATAGTAAGCAAAAGTTGTTAAAAATTAAAAATAAATTTTTCGTCTCATCATTTAATCTATTATCATATTAAAATATGATAAAACAGTAAATAAATCTAAAATAGTAATAGATTCTACAGCCGATAAGGTATAAGGTGCAAGTAGTGAGTGCAAAAACCATAAAATACAAAGTTAATCCTATTATACTTACATATATTTATGTAGTCGTACATATATGTATGTTAATTTACTATTCCACGTCATATAAAATTTATTTATATATTTTGCTTTGTTTGCCATTCATGGTGAGTATTTACAAATCTGCAATGTTTCACGTGTATATGTACTGCTGATTTGTAGAGGATAGTATGGATTATAAAACTTATTAGATTTTACACCATATGTCCCGTTTAAAGAGAAATAGAAAATTATACACGTAAATAATGTTTGGGGTTAGATTAAATAACTTCTAGTTTGTACGTATAAAGATAAAGCCAAATGCATTTGACATCAGCTGTACACAACATTTGCAATTGTTGTTTAATTGAGTTTGAAACTAACCAAATGTGAACACAAATGGAGACATGAGTGGCAAAATTGCTAAGGCATTGAAAAAGTAACAAGAATAGTTTTGGATTTTGTTATAATTTACACAAGTCAAAGGAAATTTAAAAACTTAATAACCTGACAACTGACACTGCTATAAAATCTTGATTCGTGTCATATAATTATAGAGTAGGAAAGAGCATAAATAAGTATTCGCGTTTAATGCTTTATGACATTGATGTCTAAAATTAATACCAGACTAGTATTATGAATGGCGAAAAGATGCTCATTCACAAATGAAATTGATAGAAAGTACTATTTATTTTCAGTAGTTAATATCGCCTGGAAGGACATAGTGTAATGAAGTTTTTCCTAAATATTCTTTGTTTGGTTAGGTTTATTATTATAAAATATTCAAAAAGTACCATTGCAATAAATAAATAGTACCATTGATTATCACTTTTGAATTCGCACTCACTAAACCATAACCCGTCAAGTTTGAATTTTAAATTTGTATAGCCTTTCCTATATTATCAACTGATTTTGTTTCTATAACAATTAATATTTAAAAATTATCACAAAACCGAAAAAAAACGAAACCGCGGTTTTGAAGTTCTTCGGTGTTTTGGAAATTCTAGGTTCGTTATTATAGTAAATTCAAAAAAGTACCTATGAGAACAAAGAAAAAGTACCAAGAAATATGGCCTTGAATTTTCACTCAGTTGGGACCATAGACGCCTAATTTCATATTTCTATGTCCATTATTGCAGAAAACTCAAAAACTACCATTAGAATATATGAGTGTGGTTTCCCACTCACTCCCATATAAGCTTAATTTCATGGTTTTAGGTTAATTGGTGAAGAAATTACAAAAAGTCGAATAAAGAAAAAGTACCAAAAAGTCTACCCCTAAAATTCACACTCACTTAGGACCATATATGCTTCATTTCATGTTTCTAAGTCCATTGTCATATAAAATTCAAAAAGTACCATTAGATGAATAAAAAAGTACCTATAGTTCAGTTCTCACATTTTGGTACCTAAATATTGTACCCTATTCCTAACACAAACTTCACTCAGATAAATATCAGCTAACTTTAATGTCGATAAGTGAAATAATTTAAAATATTAAAAAAAAGTACCATTAGGAGAAAAGTACCAATTTCTCTTTTCTTCCTTGAAACAATCAAGTTCGAATTTTAAAAATATTCCATTTCGCCAAAATTGTTTATGCTACAGACATGTCTCAAAATATTAAAATCTGTGTTAATGTGCCCAAGAAAAAATATGTTTTAAAAAAAGTACCAAACTGTACTATTCCAAATAACACCCTGTTAGTTAATTTTTGTACGAATCCAGGAACCAATGTTAAGAAATTATCAAAATTGGCTTAATAATTTCAATAAAATTTATTTTCCTGATTTTATCCCCTTTTTGGTACCTTTTTTATCCCCATTGCTTTGGTAAAATTTAATTCAAATAAATTTCTGTATCGTGGTGCGAGCTCATAATAAAATATTCGTATGTCTATGTCAAATTATAGAAAAACATATTTTGTGAAAAAGTACCAAAAATGAACACAATTTTTATCCCTTAAGGGTTCGAATTTCCAAAAAGTACCAAACCTATATATTTTTTATTTTTTGTTAATTAAAGAATACGATTTAAAATTTGTTTCTATGTTTATTGGTTTAAAAGATACATAGGGTGCAAGAAAAGTACCAAAATACAGTTTTTACCCGTATTCTCTCCTAAAAGTTTCGAATTTCCAAAAAGTACGAAACACCTGTCAGGTTATTTTATAAATGGAGTAACATGCTATTTTAAGTTTTTTTGTATCTTTATTAGTTTTGTAGATATAAGGTTACCGAATTTACCCTTTTTTACCCCCTAAACGTTCGAATTTCCAAAAATCCCTTCTTTTTAAAATTTCGTGATTCTAGCTTCAGCCGTTTGTGCAATGATGAATCAGTCAGTCAGTCAGTAACGTTACTCTTTTATATAATAGATGTTATCATAGATCAAAGTACTGAATTTTGTGAATATCGACATTTGTAATCATCAACTACTGTGGGTATTGATTCCTAATAAATTTTTAATTATATATATTTTCTATATAAGGCCCACATCCGTAGGAATACATTAAACACGAATATATAACCAACATTAAAAATTTTGACATTCTTTATGGAACTCATCGAGATTTTGGTAGTAGACTCGGAAAAGTATTATATTCCAGGAAAGGAATGATAGGACCTAGAGGAAAGGACTGGAAAGGAAATTTGAGCCAATATTTGCGGCTCAAATATTAGAAATGCACATTAGGTCAAATGACACCTTTTTCTGTGCAAAAGTGTTAAAATCAAAGTGCCGTTTTACATTTGTTTTTGTTGCTTTTTAATTGGAAACACTTCAAATAAAAGACTCATGTTTTTTGTTTGAGTTAAATATCAAGCACCGTTACACAGCTATGCGTCAAAGTCAATAGATATAATTTTTGTATAAATGTGCTTGCAATTTCAGTATTGCTTGCACAAATTTAAGTGCGTGTTTCTCGAATTGTGTTCGTAATAATTCATTGGTATAAAATGGGGAATAAAGAGACAAGTAAGTACAAATTTATTTAATTAAAGCTAATTTTCTCATTAACTCATTTTCAAACATAACCTCAAAGCCGTAAAATTTATCCAAAACTTTGACTTTCGTAAGCCATAAAAAATTTTGACCCTATTTGACCTCTTTCAAATTTTTCTAATAGATTAAATAATAATTAGTGCGTTATTATCAATTTATCTCAAACTGCGATTTTTTGCGTTTTAGGAGTAATCCCTCTTTATTTCAAGTAACCTCTGTATAAAAAACTATCTTTTTGAAATATGACGAAAAGAATGCACAACAAAAGAAAAAATTGATGCCGGTTTTAATTGAAGTTAACATATTTTCAGATGAAGTGGAGAAGCATATAACGCAAACAATAAATTTTGTATACCCTACACCACCATAGTGGGTAGGGTACAATGCGTTTGTGAAGATGTTTGTAACGTCCACAATTGGTATATATAATTTGGTATATACAATTTTTTCGGCACTATTGAAACTGGCTGACATCCGTCCATTATTCCAGCTATCCCCCGTACAAATGTCCTCCCGAAATTGGACTTTGTCGGCCATAAATGTTTAATTTATATAGGTACCATCAAATATTTCGCTCCAAATAGGTTTTATATATACGGAATTCAAGTCACCTAATTTTCTAATGATCGGTCCATAAATAGCCATAGCTCCCATAAATCTCTTAAAAATGTTGGTATGTATACACATAAAATTCAACAGAAATAACTTTCATATAGAAATTAGTCCTACGGCCTAATTTAATAGCGATCGGTCCATAATTGGTCATAGTCCACTTCCGAAAATCACTCAAGAATATAAATTATTCAAATTTTGAAAGAAAAATGATAAAGGCAAATGAGACCCTTGCCAAAGTTTCGTTACAATCTATTTTACTGCATATTGTTGAGATGCAATGGAAGCGGTGAAGACGAATTTAAAGCTGACGAATATAAATATTTCAGATATTGATATTGATATTTCAGATCCATTAATTTCCACATTATTTTTATACCCTCCACCACCATAAGTGGTGAATGAGGGTATATATAAGTTTGTCATTCCGTGTGTAACATTGAGAAATATTCATCTGAGACCCAACAAAGTATATATATTATTGATCCTTATGAAATTCTAAGTCGATTGAGCCATGTCCGTCTGTCTGTCCGTCTGTCCGTCTGTCCGTCTGTGTAAAACACGCTCTCGTCCAAAATACGCAAACAAACATAGTAGAGTTGCAAGAAAAATGTTTATTATTGTCCTAAGCAGTTTGGTATTGAAAATCAGCGAAATCGGTACAGTGGAACCAAAGTAATGAATGAAAATGTGGGACAACCTCAAAAAAAAATTGATAATTTTCACATATTTTTGGACATTTTTTGTAAATATATTGCAGCTAATATCATAAAATTTTGCACTCGTTACTTTTATGATAAAAGGAGTAACTCTGGTGAAAATTATAATAATCGGTCCATGATTTCTCCTAGCCCCCATACAAATATCTTCCCGAAATATGGTTCTATGTCTATAAATGCCTACAAAATAGGAATATCCACATGAAATTCAGCAAAAATAAGTTTCATGGTAAACGAAATTATATTACAAAATTTTTCGTGGATCGGCCCATATTAGACCATAGCCCCCATATAAAGTACACTTCCGAAAATCTCTTAAATAAGCATAAATGTCTTATAAATATCGCTATCAAGTTGAAATTCGACATGAATAATCCCCATATATACCAAAATCGCTGTACCTAATTCTATGAAGATCGGCCGATAATTGGTTATAGCTCCCATATAAGGACCACTTCCGAAAAACACAATAACCTACATAAATATCTAAAAAATATCAATATCAAAACAAAATTTCACACACATCCATAGTTTATATTTAGAAATCATACTACTGGATTTTGTGAATATCGGTCCATATTTGACCATAGCTCCCATATAAGGTCCACTTCCAAAAATCAGTTAAGTACTCATAAATCTCTTATAAATACATTTATCATGCTAAAATTCCACACAAATTATACTCATATATATAGATATCACTGTTCCAAATTTTATGCAGATTTTCCGATAATTGGTCATAGCTCCCCTATAAGGCCCATTTCCGAAAAAAGATATTAACCTTAAAAAGTATTAAAAACATATCGATATCAAAATGAAATTACGCACAGATCCAGTAATTTGAATCCAGTAATCATACTTCTGGATTTTGTGAATATCGGTCCATATTTAACCATAGCTCCCATATAAGGTCCACTCCCGAAAATCACTAATATCCTCATATATTTCTTACAAATATAGTTATCAGGTTGAAATTCAAAACAAATTTATTCAATATATACAAAAATCGATGTACCAAATTTTATGATGATAGGCCCATAATTGGTCATAACCTCCATATAAGAACTACTTCAGGAAAACACATTACCATGCACAAATATCCATAAAAATCTACACTCAACCAAAATTTTACACCGATCAGTAATTTGTATCCAAGAATCGTACTACAAGATTTTTTAAATATTGGTGCATAATTCGGCATAGGTCCCACATAAGGTCCACTCTTGTTAATAGCGTTGTTTATATGAAATTCTACAAAAAAAGCCCTTAAATACATAGGATCATAATAGGTCATATCATCCATATATTTAACCAAAATGGTACACAGATCAGTAATTTGTATTCAAAAATCATAATACTGAATTTTGTGAATATTGGTCCATAATTGGCCACAGCTCTCATATAAATACATAAAAATCACGTAAAAATATTTTATGACAATCGAATCATAATAGGTCATAGCTCCCACATAAGTCCCATAACCAAATATTTGGAAATTTGTCTAAATATATTTGTATACCCTTTTTTTATACTCTGTTTCTTCACTTGAGGTTAAAAGGGAAAAATGTTGATCCAAACGTATTAACTAATTATTAAGTATATAAATTGTTAAATTTCATATCATGAGGTCCAGACTTAAACTCGACAACACTTCCCCTTTGCGCATGTGAAATTTCATTAAAATCGGACTAAGGGTTTAGAAGTTACAGATTTACTTCCCTCTTTTTTTTCTCATACCACTGTGCGCCACTTTGACACTCAGATATTGTAGATCGTTTAACCCAATTCCAACAAACTGTTAACGGTTACCTATGTAAAAAAGTAATAATTTACACGAAGACTTAGAAAAATTAAGTTTAGACGACAATTTCTCAATTAAAAGACAATAATTAACTGTGTCAAACGTTCTAATAGGAATTTCAGTTATAAATTGCTGAATTAGATACAATTTTTTGTACATTTGAAATAAAATATCTTCTGCGTATACTAGTCTTTCTAACAATTGTTATATTATTTCAGCTTTTATACTATCATATTTAGGTGGAGGGTATTTAAGATTCGGCACGGCCGAATATAGTACTCTTACTTGTTTAAATTGGCGCTTACAAAAGCGGAAACGTTCTACACTTCCACCTGAAGTAATTGAATGTTGCAGTGAACCCATGGAAGAATTTCACTTTAGCCACCAAGACGATGAAATTAATTAAAGTGAAGAGGACCTTTTTGATTTAAATTTACAAAATGAACTAGATTTAAGCAATTACTAAATGTTTTAGTATAATTAAAATAAATGAATGAATACAATGTATTGTGTTTGCATTAATGGTTGTAAGAGGGTTAATTTTTGATCGTTAATGGGTTAAATTCCATTTTCTTTAATAGAATTATTCTTACTTATGAAATTCTTACAGGTTTTGGTTTCAATAACATAATTTTGTAGGCGTTATTAATTTAGCACAGAAAAAGTGGTCATTTGACCTATAGTGAAATGGAGAAAAGAATATTCTTGCGACATAATCATTGCTAACTTATGCGTCCAATAATTTACACATTAGTTTGAAAGGACAAAAATTGTTTATTAAAATATGTGTAATATTTAAATGTGAAATTTATCACTGATATTTTCTAGTATAGATAGAAAATATAAAATTAACCAAATCGTGTAAACCGGATAAATGTTTTTATTCAAAAAGAAAAAAATCGGTGTTAGTATTATATATTGGCGTTTGGTATATAAGACTGAGTGTAACATTTAGTAAATTTGTGTATTTAATAAGAATTTAGTAAGAAATCGGCAGGGGTTCTGTTTAAAAGGAAAATTTATATAGGTTAAAAACTAGATATAGTTCCGTCGTTTCGCTGATTCAGGTCGAGATATAAAGATGCTAAGCACAACATAGTCAGTAAAGGAAAGAGCTATTTTTAGTTTTCTGGAGTGGTACCTTGGATCTGTTTTCGTAAGTTATCTAAGTAACAAAACTCAATTAAAATCATCACCAAAGTTTTCAATTAAAAGTACCTGACCAGATTCCTTTCAATGCTGGCTTTACATTCTTGCGTGGTGATGCGTCTTCTTCGGTTGAGGATCTATCTTGATCTAGAAAAAAACAAATGTTTTTAATTAGTCAGTTAACTTCAATTTTGTGACATACCTCGGAGACTCCCATTGTATCTTCTTCTTCTTCATCTTCGTTGTCGGAATTGTAGGTCTTTTGCGATCAACAACAAATTTCAGCCACCAGCGTGTTCAGCCTTTCGCCTATATATCTCGTTTTCAAGGACATACATGATGAAAGCGTTCACCATGTTCATCTGACTCCAAGGCTAGCAGCTTTCTGAAGTATTCGAGATGCTGAAGTAAGAAGTGAATTTTGAGAGACATGTTCATTTAAATTTTCTGGAAGTATTGCAACACCATGGTCACAAGAGTGGGGTAATTGTATGCATATTTACTTCCCAAAAATAAATGTAGTATGAGATGATTTTAATTGAGTTTTGCAAACAAAATTATAAAAAATGGATTTTCCAGTGTCTCACTCAAGGAAAATCAAAAACACCGCTTTCCTTTATTGACTATGTTGTAGCAGGAGATGAGCTTAACAACTTTGATTGAGCACCACTTTGCGATACTGGTACATTTAGATGGTCAAAATGCTCACTGATCCCTACCATTTGTTGTCGCACTGTGTTATCAAATTTATACATAAAGTATGCTCTGAGTAACTTGCAGCAATCAAGAGAATTTTAATAAACGATCACATGGAAATAAGTGGACCTATTATTTTCTGTGCTTGATTATTATTAAACAACTACAAATAAAATTACAATTTTTCTTCACCCTAGATCACATATAAGGTCCTCTTCCGAAAAATTACTTTAACGATCATAAAATTCTTAAAAATTGCAGTATCTAAAAAAATAAGTTAAATATAGGGTAAGTTACGCGTCCTAATTTCATGGCCGTCTCCTATACAAGGCCAATTTCCAAAAATCACATTTAAGGAGCATAAATCGCACGAAATTTGAGATTTATCCATCCAAATAGAATATAACAGAATTTCATGCTCCCACAATACTCCCAATAACAAATATCAATCACGAAAATAAATGATTGAAATATTTAAAGAGACATGTTATTATGCAGTGTATATAGTTCGTCCTTGAACGACTGTACTTTCTTACTTTTCCGCATATAATTTAACCTATAAATATCCCATAAATAGAAAACACAAATTAAATTCGAAGTTGATCCAATGTTTAAATATGTTTTTAATTTTAAATATTTTCAAACAATAAGACCCAGTTTAAAAACGAGACAAATTTTTCATAGTTTCAATCGTAATTCAACATAAGTAACTGTAAATATGTTTAAAGTATATAAGTGTTCGAGATACAGTGTGATTATTTTGCAAGCATTTATTATATTGAAAATAATAAAATATTTTCTTTATTATTTTATTATATAGACATATTTTTTTATCGTATTCACTCAAACTTATACACAATTGATTTTATATTTTCTGTTATATTACCACAAAATTCTATTAAATATGAAGTAAAGTATTTTGGGTTTTTGTTTTCTTTCTTGCCATAAAAAAATATATGTAAGCATATGTTGATTTGGACTTTTATTTTAAGGGTCAGAAAGATAATAATGAACATAATAGACAAATTTTGTTAAATAACTAATTAAATAAATGAACATATTTTTGTATTCAAGAAAATGAACTACGAAATCAGTCATGAGTGAATAATTTACATAGATAATATTTAAGCATATTTAGCAATATTTTAAATTGCAATACAATACCTTTTATATCTAAGCAGAACAGACATAATAAAAAAATAAAGTAAATAAAGTAAATTTTGCTTAATAATAGGTTTATACATATAAATAAAGCGAATATATTTACCACAGATTTACAATGAATTGTGTAAAATTTAGAAACTCTAATAAGTCTGTCTTGTTGATAAGCTGTCAATGTATTTAAGATTTAGTATCAGAATACCAATCCAACCAGACAGCGGTAGCGAAGTGCATATATATAATGGATTCGTCTTATACAAAATTGAATGGATGTCAAGTTGGGTGGTATCGTCCCAAATTCTACAAATTTGTTTGTCTTACCACCTATCAAGGATGACACTTTACTTAGATCAAAGTTGAGACATTTTTACTGAAACATTTTTGTTTAATTTTAATTTTTTTACAGGCAAAGCTGATATAACGTTTTACTGCTCCTCAGAATACCAAAAGTTTTACTATATTCTTACAAGGTTTTACATTTTTAAATTCTTGTAAAATTGTATTTTAGCTTAATCTATTTTAAGTTATGAATATAAAAAATAAACGTAAAAAAAGTTACACGAAACTTTCTTAGTCACGTAAATTAATTATGATAAGAAAAAGGCAAAAATGTGAGTGAGTATATATCAAAAAATCCTTTTTACGTTACTTAAATGGGTAAGAGTTTTCTAAGAAATTAAAATGTTGTTTAAATAAATAAAAATATTCCATTTTTTGCTAAAATAATAGCTTAATAAGTATTAAATATGGATTCTGTCGAAAGTTTTTTTTTTACATATTTTTGTTCAAATAAATTACACTGAATATAAATGGTGTATAAGTTATATTTATGCATTTATTATTCAATATTAATCATATGTATAAAAACATTGTTTTCGTCATATGTATATTTTTCAAATGGACATATCTCTTATTAAGTATTTTTGCATTCCTTAACCCATTCCCAGCCAGTGTACCTGCTTGAGTACAAAAAAAGGCAATATTCAAATACGCATAAATTTTTTAACAAGATAAATTTGACAACGTTTATTGAGCTTTTGCATTCAACACACTGTGTTTTTAAACAACACACATACAAATTTTAAAAAAATAATACCGTTATTTTGTCCTGTTTTTATAATGCTGTATCATATTTTTGAATATTAGCAAGGTTAGAAACAATTGAGCTGCGTGGAGTAAACCGAGTTTTATAAAAGCAAGATTTTTTTATAATTTTGTGAAGTAGAGTGATTGTGTAGAGTGATTTTATAAAAATGTATAAGTAAAATATTTTTGGACAAAGTTATGTGAGTAGGAAAATCGGTGTACCCGATTGGGTACAATGGCTTGATATGTATTATTTTTTTAAGATTTTTCTTACGCTAAAATATAATTTCAGACCATTAAAACGTGAAGTTTTTAATGCAAATGTTTTAAAAACTTCTTTTTTTGGATAAATATGAGCACCACAATTTTGATAGTTATTATTTTATCAGATCCGGATTATAATATGGATGAAGATAAAGGTGTTGCTGAGGATATTGTTAGAGATCGCATGTATCAGGTGTAATATGAGTATTTTGTGACAGTGATAGCGACGATGATGTTTCACTTGAGCTGTTCTGACAGAAAATAATCCCCTCAAGATCAAGGAAAACAAATTTTGGACAATAAGACCATGCGATGTTCAAATGTCTTAAACTATTTTTTTTTTGGACAATGAGCTCAATATTATTTCAGACTTGAATGGGAAAAGGTTGTTAGTTTAACCATTTAGCAGACTTGCATTTATGCATCGCAAGGTAATAAGTACAATTTATCCTTCAGCACAGAAGATTTCAAAATATTCTTGAGTATTTTGCTTTAAAGTGGATATCGCTCTATGCCAAGAGAGGATATGTATTGACAGCTCTGAGAGGATACTCACACTCCAATTGTTTCCGAAACTTCACAACTACTCCTGGAAACCAATTTCCTAAAAGGATAAAAAATCCTTACGATGCGATGAATGTCATAACAGAATAATATGGTTGTCTGAATAATTACATATTGCGTTATGTGTTGAAAAAGTAACACTTTAAAAATTTTCACACACCATAAAAATAGCTTACACTTTACACCATTGTACCCATTAGGGTACAACCCCAAAAACCCGTTTCCTCGAATTTTTTTTTTTTAATTTTTCAAGTTTTCTGTGTTCCTTGACCGTATTTATTTGAAATAAATAAACAAATCATCAATTATTGAAAAGTCTGACTTTTTATGAATCCAGATTTTTTTTGTCAAAAGTTTATTTTAAAATTAAATTTTTATGTATTATTTTAAATACTGTACTTGAATTCAAATATAACGATTTTAAGGGCTGATTTAAAAGTAGCATAATGCTTTCAAATAACAGTGCTGTAATAGCAAACTGTAACATATCTGTGGGCATTATTAAATAAAAGCTTTCAGTTGATTTGATCGTAAGTTGGCAACGCTGTATTCGAATTCGAATATTCAGTTAAAGAACGTTGTAGAAAGTACACCACAGATGGCGTATGTATTAGTAAGATCTAGAATATTCGAACTTTGACAGTTAAAGAGCAATCTAGAGTGCAGATGGCAGTGTTATAAATAGTGGCAGAGGTTGCAGTCGTTAGTGAGTTTATCAGAGACGCTTTTCGAATAAACATCAACTGAGTGCCTTAAAGTGTGTTGTGTTTTTCAATTAAATTCGTGTACATTATAAATTGTGTCTGTATTTCTGAGAATTTATAAACGTTAGAGTGTTATAAACCTAAGTGCTATTAAGGGTTAATTTTAATTTTTGTGCTGTTATTATAAATCATAGACTTCATGTTATATTTTTCTTAAGTTTCATCAAAATCGGCCCAAAAATATATAACATTTCGCTATTTTTCCATGAGAAATTCCAAATATTGAAAAATTTGACCTTCTCGATTTAATGGTTGACGTTCTCCGATTTTAGTAAAACTTTCACACTATATTTAAAATTACATGGACTATAATATTCTGAATAGCTTTTACTTATAAATCATAACAGTAAGGAAATTCGGCTCATTCGCCAAAATATGGCCAAAAAATTAATTTTTCTCGAAAATCGCAAAATTTAAATCGCAGGTACGGAAAAACTATAGGAGGTATTGACATAATTTTTTGACATTTTTATTTTTTTATTTTTATATTATATTGGCAATAAATCCCCAAGTGATGATTAAAAAATTCTGAAATTTGTTTAACAAAATTTTTAAAAATTTGAAATTGGAGTTTTGAAACTGCCGTTAAAAAAAATATTTTTTTTTGGTCATACCTGCGAATAGGTTAACGGTATCCTACGAAGACAAAAACTCATATACAAGTAAATATGTATATATTTTAAGTAAAAATTAGCTCTTATTGTAATATTTCTCAAAATATGTTTATTTTGTTCCTACGTTTCTTGTTCTAGTGGCCTGAGACACGTTAATGGCCTGGCGATATTTGAATAACTTTAACATTTTTTAACCAATTTTTTTGTCTTATGTCTTATTAGAACGACAATTACGTACACATATCGATTCTTTTAAATTAAATTGCAAAAGTAATTATTTAATGGCAAAATTTTTACAAAAACTGAAAAAATTGCATTTTTTTCCCCTTGTAAATGCACCACAAAACTAAATCGCAAGTCGGCACGGGTTGCAATCATGATAGAAAGACAAAATTTCATATTTAACTATAGTTTTATATATATATAAAAAATTAGAGGGTATGCGTTCCGAAATTCCAAAAAAAAAAATTTGTTGGGACACTCTAATAAACGTGTATAAAAAACATTGAGTGGCTTTTTAATTCTGTGGTTCTTGTACATTTTGAATAAATAAAGAGTTGTTACAATTTTTAAACTACTAAACGGCTTTTATTTGCAATCAAAAGTATCCGGTTTATTTAAAGGAAATAAACCAACGTTTTGAAAAGGTTAAAACGTAACAGTACGTTTTATAGTACGAAATTTAAAATAATAGTCGACTGGATTCAAAATCGAGTTTAAGGCTTTTGTGGTTAGGGTTATTTACTACTTGTTAAAAAAGACGGACGAAAGTATATTTCCAATTTGTTTGTGATATCTTTTGGAATTCATGATATTAGTTATCAGTTATCTGTTAGTTAGCTTAGCTAACTAAAGTGTGCATAAATTAACAAACTAAGTTTAACTGGTAAAAGTATTCGAAAAAAATATATGAAAAGCTTTGTTCGGACTTACCCTTATAGATATATTGTTTTCCATAACATTTAAATGCATGAATCTAGCAAGGCGAAATTTGGCACTGATATTTTCCAATAATAGCAGAAAATATAATACTTTTATCTGTTATAGTTCCAAAGCATTACCACATTAGCTTTTCTATATAAGTCTCATTTAATAAAATGCAAAAACTATGAATTTTTTTAATTTTCATTGGAATTGAATGCTTTTTTTCGTTAAAAATATATTCATACGTTGTCTGCATGTTCATTTGCAATAATAATTGATTTCCTTTCAATCCTGTTGCATGGCATTTCTACCCTAACAATGGCCATTATTTTGCAACAATTTATTTTTTTCCAGCTTTCATGCACTTCCCCATAAACACAAGTAATAAAAAATAGTGCACTGCATTTGCATTAATTTTCACATAAATACCAAAGCTTACAAGTATAGAACAACTTACTTCTTTGTTATCTGGGTCTTTATTTGACATGGTCATTGAGTTTTTTAATTATGTGAATGATTAACTATCTAAGGTATTAAAGTGGGACAATACCGATGACATCCTAAGATTTAAAAACACATTCAAAAGAATTTCAAACTTTATTCTCACGACAATGTTCAATGTTTAATGAAGTGCCTTCTGTCACAGTCATCTTTGTAATGACCATACCTGAGATTAAATTTATGGAACTGTCCTTGAGTATGTTTCTTCATCAATTTATTATTCGCTGTTAAATCTCAATGTGAATACATTGTGGTAAGCATATCAAAAAATATTTCCATCACACATTAATTCTTGTAGTGTTGATCCAGAAACAACTTTTTCAAATATTATTTCCACTTACTTTCCCATCAAGTAATTAGGTTGTAACTTCTTGAAGTTATTCTGTGAGAGAATACCCCTGACATGGACGTCATCCTGTAATTTCTGTATTTTCGATGACAAACAGAAGAAAGGTGAATCGTTCGGTTTAGGAACATATATCTTTCAAAATTTTATTCACTCTTCATAAAATTAATTACTTTGTATAACACGAAGCTCGTAGTTCATATAAAACTACAAACGTAAAATAAATTTGTAAATAGTTTTTGCATTTCATTAAAGGTATATAAAGTATGAAAGAAACAATTTTAAGCATTTTAAAATAACACAAAATAAAACATTTGGTTTTATCTTATAATTTTAATAACCGTGCCCAACAAATTGAGACTTTTTGATTGGAACAAGATCGCGACCTTATAATTCTGAAAGGGCATGCTGAGGAGATAATTTTTGTAGAATAAAGTTATAGTCCACCTGGTCTGAATTTTATTTTACATTGGGTCAAAGTTTTAGTTTTTTGGCCGAAGGGAGTATTATACTGAATGAAAAAAATTTTGTAAGTTAATGGCTGAGTGAATTCTTATTGTCAGAGTTATATTGTGGAATTTTATGGGGATCATTTTTGTAGGAGATTTTAAACCTCTAGCTCTTGTCTTTAGGGATCAATTAGACCCATTTTTCGAGAACATCAATAAAGTCCTTTCAAAAAGGATTAAAATATTCTACGAACAAGATACCAAAGATACCAAAATCGTAAACAAAGCTCTTTACGCTTAATTAGCAAAATTACACGAAGGTCGATTTTTTTTAAATATCAGCTATATTTGTTATAAAATTTTGAATTAAATTAAAATAACTTGCTAAAACTTATCTCGCCCCTGTTAAAAGTTACACGCACCCAAAGTTGGAAAATTCCCTATATTTTTCCTTTTTAGAAATAAATTTTCTTCGGGACTATTTAAAATTTGTATATGATCCGAAAGAATAACTTAATGCAAAAGCTTGTAAAGTAATCCTTAGCTCACTTAAGCGGACCTCGTTGTCACCAGACCTATCCAAACTTTAAACAAAAATTTGATTTGAGTAAAAAATTCTAAAAAGGCAAACCCGTTTTAGGAATGCATTGACTTAAAAACATTTGGATCTAAATTATGTCTAAATTTTGTTAAAATATCTTTATCTGTTATTTACATTCATAAATATTCTGTTATGTAGGCAACACACTTTTTTTTATGAATTTCTAGGTAAATTCTCTGCGATTTGTTAAATTTTCCCTAATTAATTTAGGGAAAATAAAAAACATAGAGGATTTTGTGTACTTTTCAAAAATGTACATATATACATTTTGACAATTAAAAAATTCATGGAATACTTTCTTGAAAAATATGACAAAAAATGTTTTTTTTTGAATTTTTGCATAGATACAAATTTTCAAATTGAAATTAAATTTTTATTTATGAATAGTTTTTAGTAAACTTTCACAGTTATGCAGAATTTTCTATTTAAAATGTAAAAATGCAAACAAATTTTGAAATTTATTTATTAAATTTTTAGTTTATGGGCTATAGTATCCATACCAGGAACCTTTACAAAATAATTAAAAACATATTGGGCCATCTAAAATCGGTTACTATATATTGATATCAAATACGCGATTTGAGAATTTTTGCCCTAATGTTTAATTTTACATAAAAAATAGATGTTTTTTGACTGGATCTGGTCTCGGTGTCAACAATTTTTTAATTTTTTTTTCATTTAAAATATTTGATGATAAGTTGGCTTTTCAAAAGGTATAAATTCCTTATACTTCCTCTTAGACATTTTTTGCGATAACTTAAAAAGAAAAAAAGTACTTTTTTCCCAAAAAATTAGCGAAAAATCACCTTTTTAAAATTTTTTAAATTCGAATGCATATAACTTTGGACTTGGTCATTATTTTTGAACAATTCTTTCTCTATTTGTCACATACATGTATTTTTACTCCAATAAAGAAAAAGTGAAAAAAATCAAGAAATATTTGGATCCGCTGTTATCAAAAAATTGGTGAAGGGTGGGTAAAAATTTTGAAAATATAATTTTCAAATGAGAATATCTCCTATGTTATAAGAGATAATTGATAGCTACGACGAGGTTTTTTGTAGTGCTCAATAAGGATATTCTATATGTGTATCTTGAAATCGGAATTCAAACCAAGAAATTAGATCGGTTTTAAAATTGTAACATACCCGAGGTGTCTCACTTTAAGGACCCTTGCTTCCTCTGTGTGCATATGAAACTTCATTTAAATCGGACTTATGGTTTAGAAGTTACATATTTATTTCTATTCTCTTCCAAAAGTGCTGATTGACAGTGTAATTAATAAGCCAAACTGGCTTCTTCTTATTAGTTGTTAAACTGTAATATGCCATTTCGATAAATATAGGAAATATTCGGTTAATATGTCGAATGGATATATATATGTCTAGCACATTTCTTCAAAATACTTTAAAAAATGTGGGTGTATTTGAGATCCAATTTTAAAATATGTTTCTCATATTCATTAAAATGTTTTTATTACGTTTTTTTCTCCCATCATAAAATTTTTACTGTTTGCTAGTATAAGTTTTAAACGAGATTCATTTAAATTTTTTAAAGCAAATTTCTCTTTAAATGTTTTTGCTACAGATTTATCGTTGTTGTAATGACTGTTTTTCTTTCGTTCTTTAAACGCATAAAATCCAATGAATTTGCAATGCTCTGTGGGAGGGACATTTGGTTTAAAAAGATAAAATTGTTAAGTTAAATGCTTAAATGTAATAATATAAAGATAAAATAATTATAAATGTTATTGTAATAGTTGTTTTTTTTTGGTAAGTGTCAATATTGATGACTGAAGATATAATTGAGATATATTATGTTTAAATTGAATGTTTCAGTGTGACAGTAAAATTTAAATGTAAAAAATTAAATTATATGCTTAAAAGCATAAATTTCATATTATTTTTATTATTTTAAAATTTGTACCTTTTATTACGTAGTTCAAATAGCGGAAATTTTCCTACGTAATTAGAAGTAAAAACTACAAAATTAACCAGAAGATATCATTATCTGATATCAGCCTGCAGGACTTATGTGCTTCGCATAATTTTAAACGGATCTCTATATCTATAAATTATGTTTAAAAAGCTTTGTATTAGTACTTTTTAAGTTATAAAAAACTTATAAATAAAAAAATAAATTTTTTCTGTCAAAATCTTGAAAGACAAGATTAAAATTAAAGATTTATCAAAAACTAGTCTAAACATTATTTTATTTTCAATGAAATTCATTTACATACAAATTTTGTCGTGCAATATACACTGAATCAATTAAGTCTCCGTACAGACATACTCATAATATAAACTAGCAATTTATGGTCACTTTTCAATACATATTTAAAACTTTTTTTAATTCATTTTATAAAAAATCTTATAAACTAGAAATCAACATAAAAAAAATACAAACGTTTTCCTTAAAAACATAAAAATTTACATAAATTCAATAATTGTACGAAAAGTATCACCAAAAAAGTCTCCGTACAGTTAACCGTTTTAAGGCTAGGAATCCCAATATTAAACTTAATTGCATTTAATATGTGGTAGGTCCTCCTTTCTAAGCAATTGCTTAATATTAATGGCTGTGCATGGAATGGACCAGCTTTGTTGTTGTCAGGGAATCCAAAAATAAGCAAATTTTAATGGATAGAAAGAAAATTATTATTAACTTGCAAAATGAAGGAAAAAATCTAACCGAAATCAAGGATATTGTAAAAAGACCACGCTCTTCCATTCAGTACGTTATTCAACAGTTCAAAAAAACCGGAACAATGGCAAATAAACAAAGAACTGACCATCCAAGAAAAATAGATCACCACTTAGAGAGAAGAATTGTACGATTTGTAGAAGGTAATCCAAAAATTAACGCATGTTTAATTGCGGGAAACTTGAAAACTAGTGATGAATTAACGGTAAACCCCCAAACTGTAAGAAACGCTCTTAAACTAAATGGATACAATGGTCGAGTAAGCCGTAAGAAGCCCCTTGTTCGAAAAGTGAACATGAAAAAGAGATTGGATTACGCTATCGAGCATATTGATAAAGATTTTTTTATTTTGGGATCGAGTTATTTTTAGCGATGAAAGTAAATTGAATGTTTTTGGTTCTGATGGAAGAGAAATGTTATGGAGAAAGCCAAATACTGAAATGAATCCGAAGCATTTGACGCTAACCGTAAAGCATGGAGGAGGTAACGTTATTGTTTGGGGTTACATGGCTTCATCTGGGGTGGGATAACATATTTTTGTTGAAAACACTATGGTATAATATGCATACCTTAATATATTAAAAGAAAACTTAAAACAAAGTTCTGGAAAATTAGGCTTGGGACGTTTGTATTGCTTCCAACAAGACAACTATCCTAATCACACCTCTAGATTAGTAAAGGAATGTCTTATTTATAATGTTCTTAAGCACTTAGATCGCACAGCTCAGTCACCTGATCTCAACCCGATTGAGCATATATGGGATCACTTGGAAAGAAGGGTTCGGCAGCACAATATAACAAGAAAAGATCAGCTAAAAGCCGTTATAATGGAAGAGTGGTATAAAATAGATTCCCTGACAACAACAAAGCTGGTCCATTCCATGCACAGCCATTAAAATGCTGCAATTGCTCAGGAAGGAGGACCTACCACATATTAAATTTAATTAAAATTAATATTGGGATTCCTTGCCTTAAAACGGTTAACTGTACGGAGACTTTTTTGGTGATACTTTTCGTACAATTATTGAATTTATGTAAATTTGTATGTTTTTAATGAAAATGTTTGTAGTTTTTTTATGTTGATTTCTAGTTTATAAGATTTTTTATAAAATGAATTAAAAAAAGGTTTAAATATGTATTGAAAAGTGACCATAAATATCTAGTTTATATTATGAGTATGTCTGTACGGAGACTTAATTGATTCAGTGTATACAAAATTGTTTGCGTTAAAATTGGAAATAAAATAAAAGAATGGACAAAGTGGGATGAGATTCTTTTAGATACAAATTTCCTATTAGTTGTTTTAAGAGGTAAGCAAGACACAAATTATTATAATTTTATCTAGCTACATTTGGATTGAAACCACAGTGCTTTATGTAAAAGTTGAAATGTTTAAAAGTTTTACATTACCTTGTTTTTGGTTGTTTCTATTTAAATTTAATTCTTTTACTTATGTCTGTGGCAATGACAGACAATATAAAATATTTTGAATGTAAAAATAAATAAAAACGTTTTAATGTCTAATGACCAAAGTCATTATGTTACTTTACTTTTACAGACATTCAGAATATTTCTATAAACGTAATAGCATTAAGTATATAATTTGTTACACGTACACTGTTCAGAAAAAAACGTACAACAGACATACCAGATAAGGGACTAAATTTAAATTTAATTTTGCTTTATAATATATAACGTTAGTCTGTACGCCAATGAACTAGTGATTTTTCATACATAAATTTATTAGAATATCTGAAAGGATTATTAGGAGGAGATTAATAAAATTTAGTCGGCGATTAAATTAAATAAAAGAATTTGTTTTTCTTTTTAAGTTTTTTTTACTACAAATATCAACTTTTGGACTGTAAACGTCAAATGATCCTAAGCTGCTAAAATAAAAATCCCTAGAACCTTAGTGAAAATTTCCAACAGTGAACGATTGTAACTTATAATTATTCAGCAAAATTCAAAAATACTCTTAAAAATCTTGTATAAGACTTGTACATATATTTCTATTAAAATTTTTGGAATGCATGTAACAATGAATAATAAAAAGAAGTGAAAAGTTGTCAAAAAAAAACCTAACTATAAGAATATATTGGTATCATTTTATTTATATGTATTGGTTTCACCAAACTCCTCAAACACACAGAGTTGTAAAAAAGCCACCTTAAAAATTATAACAAAATTTTATTACAATTAAATTTAAAAATTCTCAAATTATTTTAAAAGTAAACACGCATATAAAGAAGTGGTCACTTAAAATCGGTACGCATTTTAGTAGTCATAACAACGCCCCCTGTCACCAAAATGGAAAAAGATTTACATATGTTTTTAACAACAAATCTTCCGTTATTCTACAATGAATTCCAAATCATTATGTTTAGTTTTAAAAAATGTTGACACAATAGAAAAAGAAGCAAGATATAAAATTGTGCACAAATAACTAGAAAATACTTTGTCGGGTTAAAATATACCCAAAATCTGATTTTCGGCAGATATCAGGTCAAAAATTTAACGTCTCGGCAGCTCGAGGTTGTGTAGTCTTTAAATATGAATACGTAAAATTTAAAAAAATATATTAATTTGGCAGGCAATCCGCAGCTGTGGTTTGAAGAGTCAAGCTTTTCAGAAATGTTTAACAAATTACATAAGAATTATATTAAAAAAAGAGTTTGGAAAAGCGATTGCTGTCATTTATAAGACATCACACATCTGATACAAAGTTTTAGCCAAGTTGTCATTACTCAAATACAACTATGAAGTGGTATAATGACAAAAATATCGATGTTATACCAAAACACATCAATTAAACAAATTGACCAAATCTTCGTCCAATCGAGATATAGTGGGCCATTGTTAAACGTAAATTGAAAAAGAGTGCAGGTACACTAAATAACCAGATTTTTATGAGAACAAAGTGGAATAAATATGCTGGAATGACGGTAAAAGTGGGAAGAAAAGTTGTGCAGCTATTAATGTTAGGCATAAAAAGAAAAGCCAGACAATTTATTCGAAATAAAGATACACAAACCTACAGTTATATTTTATTTAAAGCTTAATAAATTACTTTTAATTTCATATATAAAATGTTAATATTTATATATAATATTTAAAAGTTATGCTCGCTTTAATCCATACCGATTTTAAGTGGCCACTTTATTTAAAGTAAAAATGTGCTTTTATTCGAATATTTAATAAAATATTGTTACGAAATTTCATTATCAATATGAATTTAACATATTGCGTTGCAAATTGTCCACAGTGCATACCAGTCAAGGGCCCAGTAAGAAAAAGTTGTTGACAACTTCTGAAGTTGAGACTCTAGAGGAATATTTATGAAAAGTAGTCAGCGCACACCAAAAGGACTGGGATGAACACATACTAAAATTTCTGCTGGCATAGAGATCAGCTATTCATGACTCCACTTCTAGAACTCATTAAAAAATTGTCTTTGGTACAGAGCTAAAATAGCCTGGTGATTTATAATTGATATATAGAACTATTAGCTGCCTATAGAAAACGTAAATCTATAATCTATTCGGGATGATCAGACTTAAGTGGCTGATAGTGTTACGAAATTGCATTATTAAATGGAACTTACGGACTGTCGCGGCTGCTTGTATTTATCATGTTTATATTTAAACATTCCATCAGCAGAAACCATTACTTATCAATAATCTTGACAACACGCTGTTATTAACATGGTAATGTGTATATTAACAGTAACAGCGAGTTGCTGAGCAGTCAGTTACTTTATTCAATGTATGTCTTTTAAAATGTAATTGTCACTAATGTCTGATCACATGGCAAACTCCAATTTATATATCAATTGGTGACTTTATACATCCCAGGTAATCTAGTATATATTCAATTGTCACTTAAGTGTCTCAAAATAAACTATAGTGTAGTCACTTTTTATACAAATTGTGTTGATATAATTCTCATATAGTTTTCTCAAAGGTTTTTATATTAAAATTATCTTTTTTCAAAAAAAGTGTTAAAAGATACCCAAGAAAATCAAAGAGTAATTGTAATTTTTTGGCCCAAAATGTAGTTAGTTTGATATATTTTAAAACATATCTGTCAGCAAGTTTACTAATATTAGTCGTACTTTAAATAGTCGGCAGTAATGGAATGGTCCGTAAGAGAATGTTGTTATCCATTTTTAAATTTCAACGGGCCTTGGTTTTCCATAATGAAATCATTATATTGGTGATCAGATGAAAGCTTCAGAGCTTGCCAAGCCTCTCAAGAATCGATGAAAGCGATTCTTGGTTCAGAATCCTCTATATATCTGCTGCGGAAAACTTTCCAACCTTGTAGAGGGAGGTCGGAGTTTCCGAAAATGAAGAATCTCCAATATTTCCGCAGGTTCAGATTGGTTCATCGCTATCAATGCTATTTATAGGTCGAATTTTTACCTTTTACATACAAAATCTAGCTATGCGATCACTAGATTTGTTGTGACATTTAGCACCTTATTTAATCATAAAGACAAAATTTCTTAATTGAACAAAAAAAATTTACAAGTTTTATTAATCTTTCTTAGCAATCATTTCTGAAATAAATTATCTTGATTTATTTCACTCTTCAATTTTTAATTAAATACTTATAAAGCTCTAGTGCATATTAATAATGCATTGCGCAGACCATAATTTCATAGCGAATATGAAGAATGTCTAAAAAATGTACAACTAAATACAGCCACCAAGTGAATTTATTAAGTGCTTGTATTTGCATGTTAATAACCATGATGGCGAACCAGAAAAATGTTCATATTTATGCAAATTCTCCTAAAGGAGGTTACAAAAAAACACCATTTATTAAGATTTGTAAAAAAGTCAGAAGAACAAAATATAATAATAATTTAAAATGCAACGAAAACAGAAAATGAAATTTTCGCTAGTTTTTGAGTATTTAAACTAGAAATAGGTTTTTATGTTGTAGGCCAACATGGTGGGCATTTTAAATGAAATATGGTTTAAAACTTAACAAAAAGTTTATTTCCTGAAAAAAAAACACCAGTGATTTATATATTTAATGGCTGTAGGCAAACCAAAATGAATGTGTGAAATATGGAACAAATATAAACGCGCACTCGTAAATCTTTTATTCAGCTTAAAATTGCAATTATTTAGCATTTTTCAGAAACTTTTTTCGTGCATTTGAAAAATGTAACAGTAAGTATGCATATGATTCTAAAGAATTTAAGAAAATTACTCGAGCATAAATTATTTCAGCCCGCCATTTCAAAAAGAACGAGTCGCATTTTTTCGAATATCACTTTCTCAATAAAAATTTATTGTGTATTGTTGGTGCCACGCCCATCTATCCAATCCAGCCCATTTTCAAACAAGCAGCGCACAATGGTACCGAAGCGCACAATGGTATCCCGAGAAGTGCTTTCACAATGATAGTTCACCAGACATTTCATAATAACTAATTACTTTGTATGGGAGGTGAAACCACTACTTGAAATTTGGATAATGAAGCAGCTTATTGTTACTCTTAAATATAGAAGAATATACAGTACAAATTTCAAGACGATCGGTAAAGTGGTTTAGTGTTCTATAGTGTACAAACCAGTGTTGCCAGGAGCGGGCGAAAAAAGAAGCTATATTGGCTTCAAAAAAAGGCCAGAAAAAGCTAAACCGCTTTAGAAAAAAAGCCAAAAAAAAGCTAAAATATTATAAATTAAGAATTGTGGTTTATATTTATTTTTAAATAAAAAATTAGAAAATATGTTCATAAAATTCATCTGCTTTACTTAAAGGAAGTACTAAAAAGTTAAATACTAGATTAACCATGTCAGAAAATGGACATTGTTGGTTCTATATTTGTCCATTTGTAGTTTAATATATTCTGCCCCTGAGCCTTAAGCTTCGTAATTTTATTAGCACTTTAATTTTTCACTATCAATATGACATAATATATTTTTTTTGGTTTTACTACTTTATTATCAACGGGAAAAAAATTGATTTTGCGTAGAGTTTTCATATGGTAATCTTTGTCGCAATTGCTCAATAGTTTAATTTGTCGTATTATTTTTGTCATAATCTTCACTAATTAAAACGTTCTTTATTTTATCTCTCATTCATCAAACTAGTATGAAAAATGTGTCAAAAACATTAAAATCAATTGGCGACGATAATGGATCAAATTCCTTGAATTTTAAATCAGAAAACAGCAAATGATTTATTTACTTTTTGTACTTTGTGCAATACTGGTTTTAAAAAAAGATGGTACGCCAAATTATAATCAGTGTATTAATTACTTAAAAGTTTGGCTTTTTAGAATTGCTGGTTTGACGAAATTAAAACAAAATGGGTTTTAACTCGAAGCATAGATCCACAAGACGTTTAACGGCTATTGATCGCCATCGAGTATCACAAGCCTTCAAGAGTTTGTGGGGCTCTTGTCCATTATATAATGATGAATATAATGTGTAATAACAATTTTGTCTTGAAATAGAATTTGCTAGACATTTAAGCTTTCAGATATAAAATACTCTATTTCATTTTGAACCACTTGATATTGGCAATTGTTATTTGTTCTTTTAATACTGCACAATTCTTGAGTATGTTGAAAAGCTAAATGAAAATCAGTAATGAATTAAAATGAAAATGGTTCACAAATATAAATTTAGCCTTTTTATTTACTCTTTAGTCTCGAAATTTTTAGCCTCTTTTAATTTCAAAAAAGGCTATTTTGAAATTAAGAAAAGGCTAGAAAAAAGCCATGAAGCTAAAACCAAAATTTCGAGGCTAAAGAGTAAATAAAAAGGCTAAATTTAGCCTCAACAAGTAAGAGAGCTATATTCGGCTGTGCCGAATCTTAAATACCCTTCACCAAATTATACTTTAAAATAAAAATTTTAAATATTTTTAGATAAACACAAATACAATTTTATTTTTCCAATTTTTTGAAATTTTTTTTTCGAAATTGTTTTATAATTTTTTTTTAAATTTAGTGAAAGAAAAAAATTTGGGTTAAAAAATATTTTTTCGATTTTTGACCCATTGTAGGTCTAACTTACTATGGTCTGATATACGTCGTTGCAAAGGTCTTTGAAATATCTATCATTAGATATCCATAAGACAGATATAGGTCAAAATCTTGTGTAGAACAACATTTTCTATAGAAAATCTTGTGTAGAACAATATTTTGTATAGAAAATCTTGTGTAGAACAATATTTTCTATAGAAAATATTTTCTGTAGAAAATCTTGAGTATAACAATATTTGCTATAGAAAATCTTGTGTAGATAAAACATTTTCTATAGAAAATCTTCTGTAGATCAACATTTTCTATATAAAATCTTGTGTAGAACAATATTTTCTATAGAAAATCTTGTGTAGAACAATATTTTCTATAGAAAATCTTGCGTAGAACAATATTTTCTATAAACAATCTTGTGTATAACAATATTTGCTGTAGAAAATCTTGAGTATAACAATATTTTCTATAGAAAATCTTGTGTAGAACAATATTTTCTGTAGAAAATCTTGAGTATAACAATATTTTCTATAGAAAATCTTGTGTATGACGATATTTTCTATAGAAAATCTTGTGTGGAACAATATTTTCTATAGAAAATCTTGTGTATGACGATATTTTCTATAGAAAATCTTGTGTAGAACAATATTTTCTATAGAAAATCTTGTGTAGAACAATATTTTCTATAAACAATCTTTTGTATAACAATATTTGCTGTAGAAACTCTTGAGTATAACAATATTTTCTATAGAAAATCTTGTGTATGACGACATTTTCTATAGAAAATCTTGTGTAGATCAACATTTTCTATAGAAAATCTTGTGTAGATCAACATTTTCTATAGAAAATCTTGTGTAGAACAATATTTTCTATAGAAAATCTTGTGTAGAACAATATTTTGTATAGAAAATCTTGTGTAGAACAATATTTTGTATAGAAAATCTTGTGTAGAACAATATTTTCTATAGAAAATATTTTCTGTAGAAAATCTTGAGTATAACAATATTTTCTATAGAAAATCATGTGTATGACGATATTTTCTATAGAAAATCTTGTGTAGAACAATATTTTTTATAGAAAATCTTGTGTAGAACAATATTTTCTATAGAAAATCTTGTGTAGAACAATATTTTCTGTAGAAAATCTTGAGTATAACAATATTTTCTGTAGAAAATCTTTAGTATAACAATATTTTCTATAGAAAATCTTGTGTATGACGATATTTTCTATAGAAAATCTTGTGTAGAACAATATTTTGTATAGAAAATCTTGTGTAGAACAATATTTTGTATAGAAAATCTTGTGTAGAACAATATTTTCTATAGAAAATATTTTCTGTAGAAAATCTTGAGTATAACAATATTTTCTATAGAAAATCATGTGTATGACGATATTTTCTATAGAAAATCTTGTGTAGAACAATATTTTGTATAGAAAATCTTGTGTAGAACAATATTTTGTATAGAAAATCTTGTGTAGAACAATATTTTCTATAGAAAATATTTTCTGTAGAAAATCTTGAGTATAACAATATTTTCTATAGAAAATCATGTGTATGACGATATTTTCTATAGAAAATCTTGTGTAGAACAATATTTTTTATAGAAAATCTTGTGTAGAACAATATTTTCTATAGAAAATCTTGTGTAGAACAATATTTTCTGTAGAAAATCTTGAGTATAACAATATTTTCTGTAGAAAATCTTTAGTATAACAATATTTTCTATAGAAAATCTTGTGTATGACGATATTTTCTATAGAAAATCTTGTGTAGAACAATATTTTGTATAGAAAATCTTGTGTAGAACAATATTTTCTATAGAAAATATTTTCTGTAGAAAATCTTGAGTATAACAATATTTTCTATAGAAAATCATGTGTATGACGATATTTTCTATAGAAAATCTTGTGTAGAACAATATTTTTTATAGAAAATCTTGTGTAGAACAATATTTTCTATAGAAAATCTTGTGTAGAACAATATTTTCTGTAGAAAATCTTGAGTATAACAATATTTTCTGTAGAAAATCTTTAGTATAACAATATTTTCTATAGAAAATCTTGTGTATGATGATATTTTCTATAGAAAATCTTGTGTAGAACAATTTTTTCTATAGAAAATCTTGTGTAGAACAATATTTTCTATAGAAAATCTTGTGTAGAACAATATTTTCTATAGAAAATATTTTCTGTAGAAAATCTTGAGTATAACATTTTCTATAGAAAATCTTGTGTAGATCAACATTTTCTATAGAAAATCTTGTGTAGAACAACATTTTCTATAGAAAATCTTGTGTAGAACAATATTTTCTATAGAAAATCTTGTGTAGAACAATATTTTGTATAGAAAATCTTGTGTAGAACAATATTTTCTATAGAAATTATTTTCTGTAGAAAATCTTGAGTATAACAATATTTTCTATAGAAAATCATGTGTATGACGATATTTTCTATAGAAAATCTTGTGTAGAACAATATTTTTTATAGAAAATCTTGTGTAGAACAATATTTTCTATAGAAAATCTTGTGTAGAACAACATTTTCTATAGAAAATCTTGTGTAGAACAACATTTTCTATAGAAAATCTTGTGTAGAACATCATTTTCTATAGAAAATCTTGTGTAGAACAATATTTTCTATAGAAAATCTTGTATAGAACAATATTTTCTATAGAAAATCTTGTGTAGAACAGCATTTTCTATAGAAAATCTTGTGTAGAACAACATTTTCTATAGAAAATCTTGTGTAGAACAACATTTTCTATAGAAAATCTTGTGTAGAACAACATTTTCTATAGAAAATCTTGTGTAGAACAACATTTTCTATAGAAAATCTTGTGTAGAACAACATTTTCTATAGAAAATCTTGTGTAGTACAACATTTTCTATAGAAAATCTTGTGTAGAACAACATTTTCTATAGAAAATCTTGTGTATAACAACATTTTCTATAGAAAATCTTGTGTAGAACAACATTTTCTATAGAAAATCTTGTGTAGAACAACATTTTCTATAGAAAATCTTGTGTAGAACAACATTTTCTATAGAAAATCTTGTGTAGAACAATATTTTCTATAGAAAATCTTGTGTAGAACAACATTTTCTATAGAAAATCTTGTGTAGAACAACATTTTCTATAGAAAATCTTGTATAGAACAACATTTTCTATAGAAAATCTTGTATAGAACAACATTTTCTATAGAAAATCTTGTATAGAACAACATTTTCTATAGAAAATCTTGTATAGAACAACATTTTCTATAGAAAATCTTGTGTAGAACAACATTTTCTATAGAAAATCTTGTGTAGAACAACATTTTCTATAGAAAATCTTGTGTAGAACAACATTTTCTATAGAAAATCTTGTATAGAACAACATTTTCTATAGAAAATCTTGTATAGAACAACATTTTCTATAGAAAATCAAAAGAAAGCTTAGGTCCATTCCTTTAAGATATTTTAGGTCCCTTAGTGGGATACGAGTGGGATATCTATCAAAATAAATATTTTGTAACTCAAGATATACAATTTTTGATTTTTTGGCAAAATCAAAAACTTTTTTGACTTTTTTTTGTAATTTTTTTTTTTGCTATAAAGAAAGCTTAGGCCTATTCCTTTAAGATGGTTTTGATCGCTTAGTGGGACGCGAGTGGGATATATATCAAAATAAATGTTTTGTAACTCAAGACATACAATTTTTGTGTTAAAACATTTATTTTGATAGATATCCCACTCGCATCCCACTAAGGGACTAAAAATATCTTAAAGGAATGGACCTAGGCTTTCTTTTGAGCAAAAAAAAAAATTAAAAAAGGGCCCATATTGGAAAAAAATTTTGATTTTGCAAAATAAAATTAAAAAATTGTATGTCTTGCGTTACAAAATATTTATTTTGATAGATATCCCACTCGCATCCCACTAAGCGACCAAAAGGGTCTTCAAGGATAATATCTAAGCTTTTGTTTGACCTAAAAAAAAAGATTAAAAAAGGGTCCATTTTGAAAAAAAAAGTCAACAAAGTTTTTGATTTTGCAAAAAAAGTCAAAAATTTTATGTTTTGAGTTACAAAATATTTATTTTGATAGATATCCCACTCGCATCCCACTAAGCGACCAAGTAGGTGTTCAAGGAAAATATCTAAACTTTATTTTAAGAAAAAAAAAAATAAAAAAAATGACGTATTTTAAAAAAAAGTCAAAAAAGTTTTTGATTTCGGAAAAAAAATATTAAAAATTTTTTATTTTTTTTTTTAAATATTTTTTTTCGAAAGATCGAAGAAATAGCTATCTATACTATTTGGGACACATTTTGCTAAGAACAATAGGTAATAAGTTACATGGATAAGAAAAAACCCCTGTTTGACCAAATTGTCAAAATTTTACCCCCTATAACTCAGAGAGTTCTCGACCGATGTTGTTGAAAAATTGTGTCTGAGTTACTATCCAATAGAGCTAACCTTGGTGCAAATTTCATCCCGATCGGAAGACATCGATTTCAAAAGTTGGTTCACTTGACATGAAATGCCCCATATGTATATAGCCTTGCCACTTATGATGAAGGGTATTAAAAGAATTAAACACAACAATCGAACAAAAAGCTTTTTCTGAATTGTTTGTTATTTACTTTCATGTTTAAAAACGGCTAAAAAAATAGAATAACAATATGGGAGTTAAGGTGAATTGTTTAGACAAGTGAACTGTCAATTCACTTGTGATTGTTGTGGCGAAAAATACAACAAACCCAAAAGCAAAAACAACAACAGGCTACTTTGACAGTTCGACTATCTTTTAACAAAAAGATTTGTTGTTTTTGTACATGTTGTAGTTCTGTCGTCACCTTCTATAGATTCGCCTTGCTGTGAGTGGTGCGTTGCTCAATTATTTGTTGACAATAGCAACATACAACAACAAAAATGAAATAAGCGCAAAGCAACGTGCTCAAACAACGTGGTTGTTGTTTTTGTACAATATGTGTTCTGTGCAGTGTTACCATATGTCAAGTTTTCCCTTTTTAGCAAGGTTTTTGAGACGCAAAATGTTTTATTTTTAAAAAAAAAAGTTTTTTTGGAAAATTGATATCAATAAGTTGAACCGATGATTTCAAAATAATAGTCCGCAAATTCATTCACTAAATGGGGAGATTGATTTGAATATATTGAAAGTGTCTCCAGCACTAAATTCACATAAATTATCTCAGTTTGATTACATATATGTACGAATTGGATTTTGTAATTTTAGTATGTACTTAGAAATAAAAAGTTTTCTTCAAAAGATATATAGCAACTAGGGTATTCGAATTATTCGATTTTTCTCTTGTTCGAATTAAACGAATAATTCGAATAAGAGATATTAACTTGTTCGAATAATTCGATCACACGTTTAAAATTAATCGAATTATTCGAATAATTTAAATTTTTTTAATAAAGTAAAGAATGAAGTTTTGATCTCGGTTTTTTAATATTTTATTGTTAAAGAAAAACAAAAAATAACGTAAAAGTTATCAATTCAAGTATTGATAATGATAAAAAACATTCTAAAACAGAGTCCATCATTAAATTTTCAACAGAAACATTCTGATCAGATTAACTACCGAACAATCTTTAGTTTCCATTTTGGAGCTATGCTTTAAAAAAATTGAGCTAGTTGGACATGATCCTGAATTCAAATACAATATAAACGTATTAAGAACTTTTTTATGTCGTTCATTAATTCGGGTTTTAAATTGAGTAACTAATTCTTTAGTAAATTAATTATTCACTATTTCTAAATTATTAACAAATTGTATTATACCCTCAAGCTCTATCAACGTTACCGAATCTTTGCTTAATAAAGTGGTCTTGCGGAATTGCACAATAAAGGAAATCTGTCCAAAGTTTGATATCATTGTCAGTGAACATCACTAATTTGAAGTCAGAGAGTGTATGATTGAGGCATTTATAAATACGCAAAAAGTTTATTACCATATTAGACAAAGCTGTTCAACGATGTTCAAAATCATGTGTAAGACGAACTCCATGTTTTTCTTGCAACAAAACGTTAGTTTGCAATATTTGTGTTTATCATTCGATTTATTAAATATTTTGAAACACTTACGTACGCGGTTAACAGCATCACTTATATACATATATTTTAAGATCATGGCTTTCATCTATTTCAATGAAATCATTATAAATGTCATCCTCAATATCACTTTCGACGACCGTTTCAAAATCACATTCAACTCCTCTTTAATCTAAGTTATAGTTTTGATTATTAATTTCAATTCTTCTACTATTTCGCCAGCTAAATTACAAATATTTTATTTCGTACCTTTTATTTTCATTGGTTCAAGTAATAAGTTAACAATTTTGAAAGATTTGTTTTTAGAATTGTAACTTCTTGTAGTAATATATATGTATATATTTATAGAAGGAGCTATCGGAACACTCATCTACAGTGATCGAAAGTCCCTTTGTCTTTAGTTAGTTGTCGAATTTCAGAAACAATACAATTTTTGTGAGTCATTATTACTTATTTAAATTTAAAATTATGAAAAATTTTAAGCAATTTAATAAATTTAAATATATATGAACATTTATTCGTTTTATTCGATTATTCTAAATAAAATTGTTCGAATTATTCGTTATTCGAAAATGGCCATTTTTAAATTGTTCGAATAATTATTCGTAAGAAGTTATTCGATTAATCGAACGATCATTGGTAGAATGAATACCCTAATAGCAACACTGGTTCTGTGTACGCGTGAGAGAGTTGCTCTTTTGAGAACACATTATAAAAAGCTCTCTCTCAAGGCGAATTTATATACCAGGTGGTGTTGATAATGTTGTTTTGATGTTTGAGCTGTCAATTATCCTATGATTGTTGCTTCGAATGCTACAACAAACGTAAAAGTAACAAAAACAACAGGCAAACTTTGACAGCTTAAACCACATAAACAAAAAAAAATTGCAAGTGGTTTTTGTAAATGTTGTACTTATTGTAGAATCGACACCACCTGGTATATAAATTCGCATTGCTGAAGATAGACAAAAAAACACATACATATATACATACAAATAAAGTTTTGTTTGTTATTATACATATATTTGCATGACATCATTGAAAACAATAACAAATTACATTGTGTTTTGGTTTTATGGTTATTTCTCAGCCCAGGTCCAACTTACTATGGTCTTATATACGTCGATGCAAAGGTCTTTGAAATATCTATCATTAGATATCCATATTGTCTATATTAATGACTTAGTAATCCAGATATAGGTCAAAAATAGGTAAAAAATCGAGGTTGTCCTGGTTTTTTCCTTATATCTCAGCCATTTGTGGACCGATTTTCTCGATTTTAAATAGCAACCGAGCCGGAAGAATTCCGGAGATATTGATATATGAATCATGTATGTATGTTATTTGGGGGCTTCGGAAAGTTGATTTCAACACACAGACGGACAGACGGACATGGCTATATCGATTCCGCTATCTATAACGATCCAGAATATATATTCTTTATGGGGTCGCAAATGAAAAATGTGGAAATTACAAACTTATATATACCCTTGCCACTCATGGTGAAGGGTATAAAAAGGCTAAACTGGCAACACTGGTACAAACAAACAAATAAACCGACATAAATATGGATATACAAAAAATTATAATTTTACCCCCTTGGAGGTAGAATTTTGAAAAGGTACTTTCAAATATACTTTTTTGACTCTATTGAGCTTAGTTCAAAATATTTTCCTTTTAAAACAAATATTCAATGTTTAAAAACTGAAGGTACCAATTTTTCCGTTTTTTCCCATTTGTGTCCCTTTGCGGTCCAAGTTATGAAAAAAGATATAGCCTATTGATGCTTCCAAGTAAGGATCTATGTTTGGAATTTCAATTAAGTCGGTTCACCCGTTTTTTTTCTATGTAAGGTAACTTTTTTATAAAAAATAAATACAAAAATTACTTACGTTTTTATACCCTTCACCACGAGTATGTATCAAGTTCTAAGTTTAGTTATTTTTTCACAATATGATTTTTATACCCTTCACCTTCGTGAGAAGGGTATATATAAAATTGTAATTCCGTTTCTAATATCCACAATATAATTTTCCGACTCTATAAAGTCTATATATTCGGGATCCTTATAGATAGCGGAGCCGATTAAGCCAATCTGTCTGTCTGTCTGTTGAAATCAACTTTCCGAAGCCCCCAAATAACTTACATACACGATTCATACATCAATATCTCCGGTATTCTTCTGGCTCTGTTGCTATTTAAAATCGAGAAAATCGGAAAAAAGAAGGAAAAAACCAGGACAACCTCGATTTTTGACCTATATCTGGATTACTAAATCATTAATATGGACGATATGGATATATAATGATAGATATTTCAAAGACCTTTACAACGACTAATATAAGACCAAAAGACGGAAAAAATACAGTTTAACCCGAATTTTTTTTTCACCAAAAAAAGCTAAATATTAAAAAAAAAAATTTTAAATTTAAAAAAAAATTAAAAAAACAACTTTGGAAAAAAAATTTTGTTTACCTAAAAATATTTAAAATTTTTATTTTGAAGTATAATTTGGTGAATGGTATATAAGAGTCGGCACAGCCGAATATAGCTCTCTTAGTTGTTTTTTTTACAAATATTTTTTTGTTTTTCCTGAAAAGTTTGCATTAAGAGACCGCACTGGTCCCTTTCGAAATTACTGGTTCATTTATATTCAACACCAAAACCTTATCATTACTGATAAAAGTTGAATGCCACTCTGTTATAATTAAAGAAGAAAAATAACAAGGATATTAAAAAAAATCGTTGAACATAAAATTGAGCTCGCAACACTTACAGCCGTTTTCATATGTACGTTTTCACTGGTACTGACGTAATCAGTTTATTATCATTTCAGCAGAAATGGCAGAGAAAAATAACACAAAATAAAAATATTAACAAGTACTGGCGTAAATAGATGACAACAACGAATTATATAGAGGCTTCAAAAAAGCATGTATTTTTTTATCAGAAGTAAAACAATAAAGTTAGAAATTATATAGAATTTCTAACCCATTTTCAAAGCAATATGGGTTTCCTTGACAGGTAAAATAAAAAACTTGTTTTTTCAAAAATCATAAAGTTCTGCATGCATTTCACACTGGAGCAAATTATAATTTATTTTAAAAATAAATCGATTCATCGATTTTCTCGAAATCGATGAAGAATAAATAAAGCGGTGTAATTCACTTGGCATTTATATTGATAATTTAAATTCCAATTTTGTGTACTAATATTTTTGGAATACAATTCAAAGTAAATCAATTACATTTGCTTCAAATTGATCCAAAGTTAAGGGATCTCTATATTATGTCATAAATTACACTGTGCAGCAAGAAAAACCAGCCTCAACATTTTCAATGGGAAATGAAAGTAGACCATGAAGTTAACAGAACAGCCAAAGGGTTTTGAAAAGTTAGCTCGAATTTCATTTTTGTGGCCTCTTGAAGTTAGGCAATTTTTGATAATTTTTTTTTTTTCTAGCGGAAATTGTTTGCTGGAGTAAAAACTTATTTATAGACCATGAAGAAATAAATGAAGATGATAATGTACCTAATTTAGAGAGTGAAGCAGAAATGGATTCGGCCTCGAAAGTTGAGAGTGAATCCATTTACAGCTTCCATCAACATCAAAAAGACTTCGAACCATTTTGGTTTCAGTGAACAAAATGGCAACACGGAGTTCGTTATAGAAACAAAACTTTTTAAACACATTTTTTTTAATAAAACAAAAATATTTTATTTTCAAAATATTTAGATCACACTCTGAAAATAAATTGTAGTATTCAATAGAATCAGATTGATTTGATCTAGAATAGTTTTAAATTTTTCTAAAAAAAGACAATGAATGTCATGTAGTGCATTTTAATCCAAAATTGTTAATAATAATCAGAGTACGGAAATAAACAAATCGAAACGTTTGTTATCGTTTTGTTTTGTTCTTTGCAGTGACTAAAACAAAAACAATGAGAATGATTGTCCCATTTTGTTTTGTATTATTTTTGCTCATGAGCGCAAACTGTACATTAATATAAACGTACGCAGCTAGAAAAAAAAAGAGTAAGAATAATATTGAAACATTCTGATAAAAAACACTTAACAAACGTTTGGTAATTGATTTACTCATTATAATAGAGAACACAGTACAAAAAAAAAACGAATAAAAACTACGTTTCTCTATCTGTTTTGTACTCAAATGTACGATTGTAACGGTAAATTAAATAATGAAGATGAGCGAAAAGCTAATCGTTTCGTTTTCTCTCTTTGTCACTTGAATAGGTTTTGTTTTGTTTTTGCTCATGTACAATACAATATAAAAATTTTTATTTGTTTTGTACATTTTGCAAACGTTTGCGAAATGATTCGTATGTGTTCATACTCTGATAATAATACCGCCCACCATAAAGGAAATAAAGGAAAAAATATATTTTTCCACATTGGATTCAAGGAAATTAAATTCGAGCATTCTTTTTAAAACCCTTTGGCAGTTTTGTTAAGTTAATGGTGAACTTTCATTTCCCATTGGAGTAGTTGACTCTGGCGGCGATGACCTGAAATTTGTTGCATAGTGTTATAATTTGTATAAACACCTTCTGTAGGGTATCAACAACAAACGTTTTCGCATTGAGGTCATATCATTACGAGAAAATATTTATATTTATTATTTTACACCCGCACATTGGACTTAATCCATATGATGTTTTCCAACTTGTTACTATGGTGTTGTCAGGCCAGCAAATGGTCAGTTGTGCGTTAAAAGGAACGAGGCCAAAAAAAGACATGATAAAGAATTATTTTGTGTATTTTCTGTATATTTGTGATATTTTGTTCTTCTTTCACACCAATAATTAAGAATTTTCTTTCTTAAAGTATTTTAAGTAGTGTCACGATAAAAGTAGAAAGAAAATACTCAAAAAGTTAAATTCTTATGGTTATATTAAAGCTAAGTAAATGAAATAAATAAAAAAATACTTAAAGAAGATAGGAAATTAAATTTTGTCTATTCTCTTTGTTTCCTAAATTTGCAACCCTTTCATGGTGACATTTGAGTAAATACTTGATACTATAAAACAATTTTTGTTTGCTGTATTTAAAACATCGTGTCTTTTAAAATGGCATGTTTTTCTTTAGACTTTTTTTTATAAAATATTCTTAACATGTTCGTAAAAAGTAATAAATCTTACTTTTGATTTAAATGATTTGCTAGTCTTCTATAGGTGTTTTTAAACATGGTCATTTTGCCCTTCTCATCACAATTGACATAAAACATACAATACGACCAGTGTTGCCAGTTTACCCTTTTTGAGGCTAAATTTAGCCTTTTTATTTACTCTTTAGCCTCGAAATTTTGGTTTTAGCTTCGTGGCTTTTTTCTAGCCTTTTCTTAATTTCAAAATAGCCTTTTTTGAAATTAAAAGAGGCTAAAAATTGCGAGACTAAAGAGTAAATAAAAAGGCTAAATTTATATTTGTGAACCATTTTCATTTTAATTCATTACTGATTTTCATTTAGCTTTTCAACATACTCAAGAATTGTGCAGTATTAAAAGAACAAATAACAATTGCCAATATCAAGTGGTTCAAAATGAAATAGAGTATTTTATATCTGAAAGCTTAAATGTCTAGCAAATTCTCTTTCAAGACAAAATTGTTATTACACATTATATTCATCATTATATAATGGACAAGAGCCCCACAAACTCTTGAAGGCTTGTGATACTCGATGGCCGTTAAACGTCTTGTGGATCTATGCTTCGAGTTAAAACCCATTTTGTTTTAATTTCGTCAAACCAGCAATTCTAAAAAGCCAAACTTTTAAGTAATTAATACACTGATTATAATTTGGCGTACCATCTTTTTTTAAAACCAGTATTGCACAAAGTACAAAAAGTAAATAAATCATTTGCTGTTTTCTGATTTAAAATTCAAGGAATTTGATCCATTATCGTCGCCAATTGAAAATTGTTTAATGTTTTTGACACATTTTTCATACTAGTTTGATGAATGAGCGATAAAATAAAGAACGTTTTAATTAGTGAAGATTATGACAAAAATAATACGACAAATTAAACTAATTGAGCAATTGCGACCGTATGAAAACTCTACGCAAAATCAATTTTTTTCCCGTTGATAATAAAGTAGTAAAACCAAAAAAAATATATTATGTCATATTGATAGTGAAAAATTAAAGTGCTAATAAAATTACGAAACTTAAGGCTCAGGGGCAGAATATATTAAACTACAAATGGACAAATATAGAACCAACAATGTCCATTTTCTGACATGGTTAATCTAGTATTTAACTTTTTAGTACTTCCTTTAAGTAAAGCAGATGAATTTTATGAACATATTTTCTAATTTTTTATTTAAAAATAAATATAAACCAAAATTCTTAATTTATAATATTTTAGCTTTTTTTGGCTTTTTTTTCTAAAGCGGTTTAGCTTTTTATGGCCTTTTTTTGAAGCCAATATAGCTTCTTTTTTCCCCAGCTCCTGGCAACACTGAATACGACAAAGAAAAACAAAAAAGAAAACGAAATTAAAGTTTTTAGAATAGGAATTAGAAAGAGCTAAGGTCAAGTATTATGGAATTTAAGATATGTAACTTAAGTACAGCAAAAGTTAATCACGGCAGAACGTCTTTATCAAAAAATTAAATTTTTTGAAAAACATTTTCCCGTTTTAGGAATTTTGGTATTTAAATAAAGACAACCTACATATTGGCCGTATGACTTAAAAAATGCGGGAGTTTTTTAAATGTTTAGCTTTTATTTTGAAACATTTGTACAATATAAATTTGTTCATAGTATTGACCATTGCTAGCTAACACCTTTTCGCATCTTTCTGGAAACATATGGATTTCGACATATAAGAACAGCTCATCTTTTGAAGCCAAGAACCAATCAAGCCAATACCGAATACTCTGTTCCAAAGTAAAACGTATCCCAGACGGACGGGAAATGTCTTGGATACGGTTGAGGCACCACTTTCCAACCACTTTATTCTAAATAATTGTTAACAGGTATGGAAATATGTTATTGAACGTAGTCATGATTTTGAATTTTGTGTGGACACCTATACAAATCAGATATTTTTGTAAACAAATTACTATTTCGTGAGAACTTATGGGGCAGTTGAAATAATGGACCGATTTTAACCATTTTCTAAAGTTTTCGTCCAACACCACTATAGAGAGATCCGCAAAAGTGAGTAAACATCACAAATTATTTTATTTTGTTTAAGATAATGAAACTCCTAATCTATTCATCGATTGCAATTTAAATGTTTCGGTTTGTTTGAAATTTAAAAAATAGATCCGGTTCTAAAAAAAAAGGTTTAAGTCGGACTATAATGATTTTCATGATCTTAAATAAATCAAATAACTTTTAAGGCTCTCTTGGTTATAAAAATTTGATCAAAATATCTCTTGAACTAAAAAAATAACTCATGCATGTATATATTTGAAAGTACTAACTAAATGAAAAATTATAAATTTATTCCCAAATAAAATATATTTTTAAACCACTGTGACCTCAGCCATGTGCTTAAAGTTTTGTTCTACGTAACATTCTTCTGTTAATTTTGCAAATTGTTCTATTATTTATGTGTAAATTTGTATTTATTAATTTTTTGCAGAAATTAGGGAAATTTTAACATGTGTTTTATTCTCGTAACATAAACAAGCCAATACTGAAAATTATATGACCGTATTTCAACACAATTATGATTGACACTTGGGAAATATTAAAATTATTCAATGATTTATACAAATGTCACAGAAGTTCATATACATAAACCGCAACATCCTCTGATCACAGGTGTAGAAGAGAAAATTCAAATAAAAAATAACATGTATGTCAGTATATCATTGGTATCTAGAATGACATCATGTGCCAACATATTGAAATAATGAGGAATGTAAAGTAATTTCCTTTGCTCATACTCAGGTCTCATAATCGAAGGTAATGATGAATTACTGAAGAAAACGATGCTAATGAATTTGATTTTATGTTGATAATAGTTGAATACGTTGTGTATTTAAAGTACGAATATTATATCCTTAACCGGTTGCCATATAGAGTCAACAAAAATTCTATTGTTGCCTCCTTAATGTTGATAAAAATGTATAAGCTGTACTAGTAAAAATGTAATAGTAAACCAATATATAAAATTGTATGCATGACACACATACATGATGCTATTAAATTTAGATCAAAGACGTCGAATAAGTAGGATAACTAATAATCCTGTGACCGTAAATTTGGAGAAGTATTTTTCAACATTATCTTAATTCATCAAATCGATCTTATTTATGCATGTAGCATGGGCTGGATAATGTTAATTAAATTTTATTAACTAGCTTCCAATTTAAGTAAATATATCTTGAAATGTTATACCTTATACTAATAATAAATATAAGATAACAAATAGGAATAAGATACTTTCAAGGATTAACATAAGACTAAGTTTACAATAACTGGACAATTAGTTATAAAATTATACACAAAAAAAATTTTTTTTTTGATATATATCTTTAACCTTATGAGGTGGTGGTAAATTTTACACCCTTTCTTCATTTTTTTAAAGTTTTATCAAAAAGGCATGCGAAATAAAGTGCCTGGATTTTTGTTTCAATTAACATTTTGCTTTATTTTTTTAATTTTTTTAAATTAAAATTGTTGTAACTTATTTTTGAAAAGCAAAAATTAAAGGAAAAATGTTTTTTAAAGTAAAATTTTTTGCAAAAATTATAAGGTGTAAAATTTACACCACATCTGTGACTATGTCAAAAATTTTCACGTCATAAGTTAAAGGTTAAATATAAATTATCTCAAGAACCTCGTGGTCCCATTCTGAATTTTGTATATGTTTTAAATAGTGCAACGATCTCATATTATACCAGATAGCGCTGGATTTTTTTTGTTGGAAAGTTTAATTTTTATTTCGGAACCTAAATTCCTAATATACAATTAAACCACGAGAAACTTCTTTTATCAGCTGATGCTTTAAGGTTCAGAAGCTACATAACATGTAATAAACAATGAAAATTCAAAATGTGCACGTACAAACCCGGTTTTCCCGTTTTTCCCCCGTTATTTTAAAAGGACGGTTGCGCTAAGTGGGTTAAAGAAAATTCATTGGAAAATGGATGATAGCTTTTTTGGGATATCAACCAATTATGCCACAGCTACCTCTTACCTCGTTTGATCATGATATATTATTTGAGGCCTGGGTTCGATTCCCAGCAGCTGCCAATCGACAACATCCTTCGGTGGTATAACATTGAAAGGCCACCAGATGCGCTGCAATATGTACTAAAACAAACATAACACGCAATTACTGAGTTGACAAGTACAAGCTTTTCTCTTTATTTTACAAACTGTCTTTCTTCAATCTATCCCCTTTTCAAAGAAAGTAACACAATTTATATATAGGCATATTAATACCCAAAAAAGTGACGACAGTAAAAAAATTCTAGCGAGTGCCATATTATAGATTATGACTTCAGCTTGCGTTTTTATTTAGAAGAAGAGATTGATTAGCCCAGAAAAAATAAAAAAATTAAAATGTTTTGCTTTTTGACTCTATCTTCCGTATAGGTAAAATGGTGATTTTTTCTATGTCGGAAAATGCTCGGGAAAGGCGTTGCCAAATAAAGGAAAATGCGAAAAACCAAAAACACCCTGCGGGTTTAGATAGCTTTAGATATCCCATCTATAATGTAAAAAAGTAAAAAGTAGTTTGTCAACACACTTGCTCCACAAACGGTGTATAATGTAAATGGGTATTTAAATAACCAATAGACCTTAATGAGTTCCAAATATAACAAATTTTTCCATATCAAAAAAATTTATTTTATCGTAAATAAAAAGCAAATTTGTATTTTTTTATTTATTTAATTAAAATTATAAATTATTAGCCTTTAAAAGTTTAGATTTATCTGGAGCTGCTCCATTGTGATAGTGCTGGATGCATGGAGCTGAATGCAAATTCACCTGGCACTTCAAACTTCCATATTCGGTTTTCCATTGTAATGTGGACAACGATGACGAGTGTATAGTTTTCCGATTAAATGATCAATGTGATCATACCTAAGCCCCATTTATGCCCCGGAAGTCAGCATTTTTCCTGGATTTTGATGATTTTATTTCACCATACCTCTACTCGGAAATCAAATTGCGACATTTGGGACTTTTTCTCATATTTGCGACAAATACAATGTAGCTTCCATGGATTAACCATCGAAAGAATTTGTAATAATAACCAATACCACTTCTTTCATCGAACCCGAATGCGATATATTCATACAAAGTTTTATATGATGTCATCGTATCATCAGAAGGCAACTTGTAAAACTATTAGTTTTGTCGCCCAGACCATTTTGGTATTGTTCCCTTATCGATTTTAGGTCGCTTTGAACACTTAATAGAGCTCCTTGCTGACGCATGTCCAACATTACTAGAGGTTGAGGTCACTGGTACATCATCATCCTATCTTTCACTCGACCGCATTTCCTCATTCCAATTTCGCAAGTCAGATTTTGTTCCTCGTGCAACAATTGCACATTGTCATTTAATTTCTAATTGTCACTAATGGCATCGATATCATCAGGTGAAATTATTAACAAATATTCCAATTTTTCACTTTTTATAGTTATATTGTTTGCTTTTATACACAGAGATACACTTTTACACTTTGCTTTACAAGATAAATATTTTTAAAATATTCAAAAAAAAATATCTCTTTAAAGCCTGTTGGGTATTTAAATACCCATGTCCTATTCCGGGTATGTAACGAGGTAAAATTTTTTTTTTCACCAAACAACTTCTACGGGCCACCAGGTACATTTATAAAAATTTAGTTAAAATCGTACGAGCGGATCTATGGTCAGGCATTAATGGGTTAATTGTCTTAGTGTTACTTATATTTTTTATTAAACTATTAAAATTCACATTTTTTAGCCTCATTTAGCATTTATTAGCATTATGAAATTTTGTTTTAATTTTTAAAATTTTGTTTAAACAAATTTTGAAAATATAATAATTTATGATTTGCAATTAGGGTTCGTAATATTCGGAACTTTTTCCTTTCCCGGGAGGATATTAAAAAATATTTTCATTAACTATTATTTCCGGGAAATTTTTAATACTAAATTAAACAAAAAACCAGTTATTTTTTTTTTCGAATAAATTGTCTCATAAAAGTATTTGGTTGCTAAATCTGTAAAATATGCGTAGTTAGTTTCGAAAGAGAAATTTTTCAAATCAGATTGTAGATAAACAAATTTAAACCACTATATTTGTAAACAACTAAATAATTGCTTTTTAAATATAAGTACAATTTCAATTTGATTCATTGTTAGTGAACTGTGGTTTCGGTTATTTCAGCCGTAATGCTTCTTTGCCAACTGACTATCTGTTGCTAGAATCTGTAAATATAATAGAATAATTCAATTCGCAATGAATTTAGTAATTGCAACGAATCTGAATATTGCAACTTTAAGAAGAAAACATATGAAGAAATTATTAGCAATATAAATGAAATTTCGTTATTTTTTTTTATTATTGAAATACAAAAACAAATTTTAATTGTATTTTTTTAATATTTTATTATTTATGCCCTAATTTTGTAAGACTTAACGAAGCTTTTTTTTTTTTTGAAAAAAAATGGAATTTTTTAATTTTCATATTTTTCAAAACGTAAAACAGGACAAAACGTTCCCAAGCGCTTGAAACATAGACAACAACTAGATAGGTAACTGAGAGCCAAAAACCTATGTCTGTTGTCAAAAACCTAATTCATGAGAATGTAATTTATTATTTTATTAATTTATTATTCACATGATTGCATCAACCATATATATGGTTACAGTAAACAAATATATGTTTGTGGCAACCATATTTATAATGAATAATTTTATCATAATATGTTGTTCTCAGATTATGATAAGCCTTAAGCCGAGAGCAACATAATATGATAAGTCCTTCATCATATGAATGGTTGTCACAAACATATATTTGTTTACTGTAACCATATATGTATATGGTTGATACAATCATGTGAATAATAAATTAACCATATTATGGTTACCACAATCATGTAAATAGTTACTGTGACTATAATATTGTTAAAAATCTTGTAACAATATTGAAATGGTTACAGTAACCATGCCCAACTATATTTTTCTCTGCGAGCAGGCGAATATTATGATGGGGCATCCCTCAGACTTCGCCGGATTTAGCAATATGATACATGTTCATCTTATTTTGTTGCAAATCAAAAAATGCAATATCTTACATCGTTATTCATTATGATAATTAAATATATGTTTAATTTTGAATCTTTAGGCAGTAAGTTTTTGTGTTTTTTTTTCATTTCTAGGAGTCTGTGTAAGGGATATTTTCCTTAGACCCCTTTCACACTAGGCAATTTAGTTGCGTAAGTCTCTTGCCCAACAAAAAAACTGCATGCAAAATTATCTTCTCCTTAACAAGACATTACCTCTGGCATCTACAAACACAAGAGACATGCGCATCTAAATTGCCTAGTGTGAAAGGGGTCTTACCAATGGCACAAATAGTTTTTTCTTTTTTATTTTATAATTATTTCAAAAACGAAATTCTTTAGTTTAACCACCGTATTCATAAAAAAAATTAAATTTAAACAATATTTTATGGCAAAATTTCCATACAAAATTTGATTTTAAACAAAAGGAATTTTAAGGATGAATATGGTAGCACGATGTTTCATAATTCCAGTAAACGTCAGAACGTTAATATGGCGACAAAAAGAGAAAGTGAGACTACCTTCTATTTTTGTATCATGGAAAAAACAGTCTATTGAGAATGTGTTTTTTTCTTTTCATACTTAAAAAATATAACAAAGAAATGTACATATTTTCCAAATAAATGTAAAAAACCATCAAACACTTTAAAATTTTTTCAATAAATTTTATTTGTAGTAAAATAATTAAAAATAATTTAACTTATTTGGCAGAAAGTTGGCATAAAAACGATGCTTTCAAACTTGGTATCACATACAAAAAGTTGACTTGAAATGTAAATATCGTTTCGTTTTATAAAATAGCAAATTTTTATTTTTACGTTCCAAACGGAAATGCAAACGAAAATTCGTATGAAGATACAAAATGAGGCCATTAAATGAAAACAAAGAATTATTTTTATATTCTGACATTTATTACAGTTAAGGTCCCTCGCGGAAACTAATTTCCTCTGATTGCAGCCAAAATCAATACAGATAATTAATCAGAAAAACTAATTTTGTATCAAAGATGTACAGCAGCATACATTGATATTTATATCTAATATTTGCTTCGACGTCACTGTTTCTTGTCAACAATTTTTCGTTTGGACAACACTTTTTCATTTATTAATTTTTTTTTGTATCCCTAATAATACAAGCACGTTCGTTTTAATTTTATTATAGTTGTTCGTTGCTGTCTAGCTTAAGTTCATGTTTATTTTTTCATTTTTATTCGATGTTGACCATGTCACTGTGCTTGATATCAACTACAAAGTGTTGTTGATTTTAGATGTTGTTCGCTTAATGTTATTGCCGTTGTAACTCCATCTAAAGCGTATCACCACATTTGTTTTTTAATAATTTAAAATTTGTTGCTTCTTTCTCTATCTATCTCAATTCATTCTTTATTTTGCTATCAAAGTTGCTTGTTTAATTTGGTCTCCCAGGGTTTTTAGCAACCATGGACATTTTAATTGAGTTGAGCTGTTGTAGAGTTTACGAGTGGTAATGTGAAAAGAATGGCTGCATGTGTAAAATGTTTTTTAAACTATAGAGTTGGAATTTAATATATAAGTATGTATGTTACTATGTTAGTAGCGTGTGTGTAATAATTTAGTATGCCACCGATAAAAAAATTTTAAGTTGCCTTTTAAAGGCCTTATTAAGCAGCGATTTATTGTCTCATTCATGAGCTACAGTTCAAAACGTTAATATAGAAAATGGTATAATTTGGGACTATACCAAACCACATGAAATCCAAGAGGGTACAATGCATCACGAAGTCACAATTTGAAGTGGATTTTTGTTGGCGGCGTCTTTGGTCCATATTTATTTGACAAGGATGGTCATCACAATCAAGAGTGAGCGCTAAAAAAAAAGTAAAAAAAATACAGAAAGAATTATCGATTTTCCATCACGGTTTTGAGTCTCATTCAAATAAAATATATTCAAATAAAATACAAAACTCTAACTTGGACGATATAAGTTGTTTCCAAAATAGCTGCTTGGAGCTATCAAAATAGTATATCTGATCTCTTATAAGGGATATTTAGGCCTTTTAGGGCCTTCTTTATGACAACATCGAATATCTACTGTATTTTTTGAAAATATAGGTAGATATTCAAGCAGTACAGCATAAATAGTGCCCTTCATAGCTCCTGCTGGGATGTTAGTAGATACGGTGTATTATCTTTTTTTTGTTTTCAAACATCTGCCTGTCTATCTATTTGTTTGTCTGCTTGTCCACACCATGTCTGCTAGTATATTAAGAATATTGACCAAGTGGGATTTAATTTGAAACTGCAAGAACAATAAAATGGAAAAGTTTGCATGAAAACATATTCTTAGTGAAACGTACTACATACATACATTTTCTATTTTTAGTTTTCCTTTTTGTATATGTTGAGCTGCTCATGTTAGATTGGTGTAAAAAAGTCACGTACTTAGTTTATAATTTATTTCGATTGGAGTTCGAGTAAGACTATTAGAGTTTGTTTACTTTTGATGGTAAAATTTTAAATTCCATAAACCAGAATTTAATTTTTAAAATGTTTTGAATTTACATATCACAAAATAGACAAACAAGTAGTACATTACGTGATTAAATTATTATATGCTACACGTCATGAATTCCATAAGATATCACAAACAAAAATTACTATGAGTCTTCCGATTTTGATCATAGTCGGAAAATGCAATATTTTTGAAGGACGGAGTTTTAAAGAGGCATGTTTTCTAATCTAATTGAGATATTGAGTTAACAGTTTTTTTGTAAGAACAAAAATTAACGTCCATAAAAATTGTTTGGAATAAATGTGGATCAAATTGTTTCTAATTTTTGCAATCCTATTAAAATTTTGATCAAAATTTTCGTTTTATAAACTCAAGAAATATGTAATAAAATCTTTATTAACAAAACTAAATGAAATTTTCAATGTTTTTAAGTTTATCATTCTAAGTAAAAAACCAGGGACCATAACGGTTATAAGGGATATCAAAAAAGTTGTTTTGTAACAGTTATTTTGTGACTTTAAAAATAAAAATCCATCTAAAACAGTTATTTTTCAACTTAAAAATAAAAGTTCTCATGAAACTTTTAAAAAAAGAATTTAAATAGCCGTAATAAAAAAAACTCATTTGATGACTTTTATTTTTTCCGTCAGAAAAAAAAACTCATTTGAGACTTTTATTTTTTTCGTCATAAAATAAAAGTCATTTGAAGAGTTTTATTTTTTCCGTCAGAAAATAAAACACATTTTATGTAAATTGACACCTAAAGCTTGCCGCTGGTCAGATCATTATAATTTGTAAAGCCACTTGCATTGCAATTGAATAATTTTTCATTAAAATAAAATCAAGTGGGATTTTAATTTGTTATTGTTTGATTCCTATTATCAAATTAAGGTTGTTGTTTATTTTCTTAAACAAATTAATTACTACAAACATTATATCAGATAGACTCAATAAAGAAAGATACTGAAAAAAGTAGAAAATAAGCGAAAAGAGTTTTATTTTTTGACGGGAAAAATAAAACTCCTCAAAAGACTTTTATTTTATGAAGGAAAAAATAAATGAGTTTTTTTCTAACGGCTATTTAAAACTCCTTTTTTTGAGTGTATCGTGAGAACTTTAATTTTTACGTTAAAAAATAACTGTTAACTGTGGAGTTGAGATCATTTTTTTAATATCACAATAGATTCTGAAAGAGCACATCAATACTAATCTATTGGTATATAACAGTATATGTCTCCGTTGACTCTAACATAGATATTTTTTGATTTAAAATTTTCTGGATAACCGTTATTTACGGTCCCTGAAAAAAACTTATCAAAAGATCAAATTGAATCCCGCAATTTCCAAAAATGTTATATTTTACCATTTTGCCCAAAGGGCCCACATTTCCTACGCAGACAATACTTCGGAGATAAATAGGGAACATATGGCTCAAATTTGAAATTTTGATAAAAAATTTGTCAAATTTCAAAGGGCGTAAGGGCGACATATTCGAAAAATAGGACACGTTTTTTATACCAAAATGTTCTCCGCAATGAGAAAGAAAGTTTTTTTAATATTAACCTTTTCACCCAAAAAACAACAAAAATCTACTATTTTCTGAATTTTTAAATTGATATTGCCATAACTGATATTGCTCGGAAATCTTTTGTATATTAATGGTAATTTAGTTGTCTAACTAACATAATAAATTCGATTTCCATTCGGTGCAAAAGTATACCCAACATTTTTAAAAAAGCGGACGAAGGTATGGATAAATGTTAAAATTTCAATTTCGATATGCCTATAACTCGGAAATTATAAGAGAAAAATAGCCAAGAGCTTTCCAATAATATACAAATTATTGAAAACGGAAATAAAAATCGAATGTGTTTAAAAATTTTACATGTCGAAGATTTCTTAATTTGTGTCTCCATAGTGCCGCCCGTGGACTAGGGATAAATGTTACCTACCCGATTTTCCCATACTTTATAGTATAAATTCGGAGAACACGGAGACTCACAAATAAATTTCACATTTCCAACAGCAAACTTTAAACTTTACTAGTAATATATAAAAATAAAAAGTGCAGTGTTTCTTGTTTGTTGTTATGAATATTTTAAAATCTGATACATTCTAAATTCTAACACGAATGTGAATACTCTTAATATACTTTTAACTTTTAAAAAGTATTTTCAGAAGGTATTGCTGAATTTTAAAACCATTATTTCCAATAGACAAAATACATAGTATTATTTTGTTGTTAACAGACAGTAACAATTCAGCTTACTCAGCAGCAGTTCATATGAGACAAAAATCATTAGTTTGAAATTAACATTACATATATATCCAAAATTTGTCTGTTATAGCGAAAATATATATCTACCACAAAATGTTTGATGTACTTTAATTTATAATGGTAATAATAGTAATTTACTCATGCTTTCTATTTGTTTATTGAAATAATATAATAAACTAGCTGTACCGCTAGACGTGGTCTTGTCTAAAATTTTATTGAATCTAAACCATCCGGAGACCCCCTCAAACAGACACAAAAAATTTCATCGAAGTCGACCCAGCCGTTAAGGAGAGGTTCAGTTACTAACACACGTACAGAAGAATTATATTGTATATATAAAGAAGATAAGATATACAAAATATGAATTGTTTTTAAAATGGATATTTCTACTCTACGAGATATGCGTATGTTTAATAAACAATTAAATAATACGTATACGCACTGAAACAATATTTATACTCTATGCCATTGGTAGGCAAAAAGAGGCATTTAATTTGTGTGCTCTTTTGGGTAAAAAATAAAATATCCACAACAACATCAAGAAACTGAATGAATTGTGTGTATTTTTACCCTCTATTACGCTCTTTTGTTCACATTCGGGTTGTTTGACGAAAATCATCGTAACCTATACCAATCTGCTCAGGATCACTTTCTGAGTCGATTTAGCAATGTTCATCTGTCCGTTCGTCCTTCGCAATTTGAGAGATCATTCGATAAAATTTGGTACAAGCTCTTATATTTCCCCAAGGACGAAGCCTATTGAATTTGGTTAGAATCGGTCCATTATTTCTCTTAGCCCCCATAGGATTGCCCTATCTGAAAATATTTTAGCTCTCATAAATACCTTATAGTGCATTTACACCTACGCCATAAACATGTTATATGTTGTTTATGGTGATAAACTAGTTTGAGAAACTTGTTCATCCATAGAAAACAAAAACGAGTATTTGCTAATGCAACTCTGTTTTTCAACATTTTTTTGGCAACGCTGGTAACATTTGACATTTGCTCAAAAATATAAAAACTGTTTTCTTTTAAAAAATAGCCAAATTGTAAGAAAAAGTTTAAAAAATTTATTAAAAAGTGTTTTTTATATAATATGCACAGCGAAAATGAAAGGTATGAATATGTACATATATGTGTACGTGCAGCAACGTTTTTTCTTAACAACGTCCATATTTATATTAAATTTTTTTATATTGAAGTCAGCTGTTTTATGAGTTGTCAAAAATAAACCACTTAACTGTCTAAAATGCTGATGTAAACGGTATAGTTTATGAAAGTAGCTTATGATCAAAAACTAGTTAAAAATTACAAGTGTAAATGCACTATTAGTTATATAGATATCCAAAGCAAACTCTGCAAAAATAAGTTATATATAAGTCAAACTCGCCTCACCATATTTTGTGATGATCTGTCCACAATTAGTCATAGCTACCATATAGGCCCATTTCCAAAAAATCTTTAACTAGCATAAATCTCTTAAAAATATGGGTATTGTTATAAAACTCAACACTAATAATTTATATATATACAAAAGTCATGTCACTAAATTTTATAATGATCGGTCCATAATTAGTCATAGCTCCCATATAATGCCCACTTCTGAAAATCATTTTAATGAGTGTAGATTTCTTAAAAATGTTTGTATTCTAATAAAATTCAACACAAATAGTTTTCATAAATACAGAAGTCATGCAACCTAATTTTATTGCGATTGGTCCATAATTAAATTGGTGTAGTCGGCCTTGACCGACTATACTTTCTTACTTGTTTTGTTTTTGCTATTTACGAGATATGCGTATGATTAATAAGTAACTAAATAATGCGTATAGGCACTGCTACAATTGAGTATAAATTTATTTTTTTTTCTATTTGTATTAATTTAGCAAATATTTGTTAAATATTTGTGGTGTAACTGTCTGCATGTTAATTTCTGATTATATCAGAAACTAGAAAAGTGTTAGCATATGTTTAAAAGTATATTTGAAAACATGAACTTTTCCATACTTGTAAAAAAACAAATATATGGGCACAAACACAATTCTGTTGAAAATTTTTGTAAATTTTCTTTTCACTATGTATCCAAAAGTTACACATAAATATAAAAATCTTATATTAATATAGTGCAATGTTAGTGTAATGCAGTTTCAATATCAAGGTGTAGTCTAATGCTTTTTTCATTTTATTTTTCTTTATTGAATCTATTTTTTCAGAAATTGAAAATAAGTATTTATAAAATTAAATTATATATAAAATTAAAATCACCAAAATTTATCTTAAAAATTTAGCACCTTAAAACTTTCTATCGGATTGTGATTAGGTAAAAACGCATAATAGAATATTGCTCTTACGTATCTTCTTAACAGTTTATTTATACAACACTAGATCCAAAATTTAAAATAGGACAAAATGATTAAAAAAATAAAAAATGTTTTTTTTTTCAATTTTCAACTTTAACTATAAATAATAAAGATTCTGGAATTTTTCAATTTTTTTACAGATAGTTTCATTGACACAAATAAATTTGCAATTTTTTCAAAATCAGAAAAACTTAAGAAATAACGAACATCTAAGGTCGGTTTTAATAGATTTTAAAAGAAAATTGTTTTTGTCCATATACAAAGGAAACAAACTATTAAAATTGTTTTTTTTTTTCTTTTAAGGTTGGAAATTCATTTACTACCACTATTTTGTACCAAATATCTCTGATATTTATGGATTTGCACTTAAATAAACGTATAGTGTGTTTAGGCCGCACAGTGGCTCAGAACTTAATTTTATCGGTCAATTTTTGGTTAACACCGTTTTCAAAATTTTAATTCCATTCAATAGTAAACATATTGAAACAAAGGTAGCCAACTTAATTCTACCTGCTATGTTATTACATTTTTCTGTTTTTATTTCACCTGTTCACATGACTGGCTTAATGTCCATGTAGGACTTGTTCAGGTCGCAATTTTGAAGATATTTCGATAAAATTTGCTAAATAAACTAGTTTTACCTAGCACTAATACAAATGTCCTCCAGAAATTAGACTTTATCGGTCGTACTATATAACATACATATGTACATAGGTATCTATATTTCGCTCTAAATAAGTTTTATATATACGGAATTTATGTCACCTAATTTTAGTAATTAGTAATAGCTCCCATATAAGGCCCGCATGCGTAAATAACTTTAATGAGCATTAATCTCTTAAAAATGTCTGTATAAACTTAAAATTCCACAAAAATAACTTTCATATAGATATAAATTACACAACCTAATTTCATAGCGATCGGTCCATAATTTGTCATGGCTCCCATTTAAGACCGTCTTCCGAAAATCATTTACGAAAATAAATTATTGAAATTAAAAAAAGGTTTTTGCTTATTTATTCAGTATAGGGTATTATACGGTCGGGCTTGACCAAAAAAGAAACGCATTATCATTCTGAATGCTATAAAAAAAATTAAAAGTTCTACTTTAGCTATAAATTTGTCAACAAATCCTAACCGATTTCTCTGACGTTGAAACTGGAGAAAAATTCAAGAAAATATCTCTACATTAAAAAAATTTCTGAAATATCTCTATCGGTTCCAAATTTACAGAGCTTTGACCGATGAAAAACTATTCTGAGTCACTGTGCGCCATAGAAATGCAAATTTGCTATTGATATAAATAGTAAATATTTATGTATATATGCATATTTTGTCTTAAGCGTTTACTTAGGAAGAAAATAAAATATACAAATTTATTATTCGACAAAACTATATTAACCCATTTTCGGCTGGTGGTCGAATTTTCGACCAGCAACTTTGTAAATGAATATCTAAGAAGCTGACCATATTTTTTTAAATGTGTTTTAACAGAAATGAAGTTTTATATTTTTTTAACATCTTTGATATATTTATTTTTTGTCTTTAAGTAAAACCAGAATTTTTTCTTGATGAAGCAAAAAATGCAATTTTTAGTCACTTTTCTAAAATGTTAAAAAAATTAAAAAAATAAAAAAGTAATTTATTTTTATTACTTTTCCGTGAAGACAAAATACCAAATTATAAGAGAAGGAAGAAATAAAATTCAAAATGATAAAACTCTTATTTTTGAGAGTCCGTAATTTTTGGTGGTCGAAAATTCGACCAATGGCCGAAACCCATCATATAGCGTCATGCATACTAATTTAATTATTTTATTTTCTTATTATATTAAAATGCTTCAAAATCATAACATATGTTTTATTTTTACCCGTGGGTAATTTTTGTGTGATAAATACATATCATTTTGTTTTGTGGGACCTAAATCTCCTTTTGATATTTATGCACTATATTTGGATAATTCCATTATTGCGTTAATGGTTGCTTTTGTAAATGTCTATGCGCGTGAAAATAATGCTACTGCTAACCTTACACCAACAGAATTGCGTAGGTTCATTGGAATTTTATATTTGTCTGGTTATATTACTTTACCACATATCGATCATTATTGGTCTTCTCAATCCGAAATGGCATTATCAATATTGAAACAGGTATTTGCATCTTGCCGATAATACTAATTTGGATATATCAGATCGTTTTGTTGCACTCATGTAAGATGTTTATAAAATAAAAGCCAATTCGATTCCGCTTTAAGTCGTGGTGCTTATGTTCAGAAAAAGGCTACTTATTTTATAGTATTTTATACGGTGGTTCAGCCACATCTTATAGTAAGAGCATATGTCCTGGTGCCAAAAAAGTTTTAAATTTGCTTTCTAACGTACCTGATCCGGAGTTTCATACTGTTTCCTTTGACAATTTTTTATTCTACAAATCAGCTTATGTGTCTTTTTGTGCGAAAATTTTATGCAACTGGAACTATACGTGAAAACAGAATGGAAAATGTTACGTTGTTCCTTTAGTTGATAGTCAACAGTAATGTTGTAACAATAACTCCACAGTTGAACCACATGTCAATGCAAAAATATATTGTCGCAAGCAAAAGAAAACCATAACAATTCCATAGCCGAAAGTGATAAAAGAATAGAAAAACTTCAAAACAACAAACCATTATCTCAAATTGATTTTCATTCTGAAGTCATAAGTAAACTATTGACATACGAAAATGAGTCTGAAAATGAGAACTTGGAATATCCCACAAACTTTCCTCATAACTTAAACATAGTTGGTGTAAGTTATGCAAGAAGCACACTTTATTAACATGTAAGATGTGCAATATTTATCTACACATCAAATGTTTTGATGAATACCATACATTTTTTTTAAATGTCACATATTCAGAAATGATAATTATTTTAAATACAACCGCATTACTTTAATATTTTCCTTCAAACAAAAGATTTTCTTTTATTAATTGCAAATATTTATATTTCTTAAATTATATCGTTTTCGGCCAATGGTCGATTTTTCGACCAAGCCATACTAGGAATATGGCAACCCTGGGGCAAAAAATTTTAATTTTTTTTTCTTAATTGGAGCTTTTCAACCATGCCTTTAAAAGGAATTTAATAAGCTCCGTCGGATTCTGGTAGTGGCCGATAATGGGTTAAGATATTAGATTACTGCAAAGATTAGCAAATACCATAGGGTATATTATTAATAAATATATAAAATAAATAATAGACTAAACAATTGTTTACATTTACTGATTGTAGTTTATTCGAAAAGTTTTCCGTTAAGTTAAAATCTAGTTATTTTTATAAAAAAACTTTTTTTTCTGTACAGCTAATATTTGCAGTTATTTATTTTCATTTAATTTGGAAAAATTTCGAAGAAACACATTAACCTACATATAAGAACCACTTCCGGAAAACATATTAACCTACACTAATATCCAGAAAATATTTGCACTGAACAAAAATTTTACAGCGATCATTAAGTTGTATCGAAGAATCATACTACAAGAGTTTTAAATATCGGTCCATAATTCGCCATAGTTGCCATATAAGGCCCACTCTTTTTAATAGCGCTGTATAAATGTAATTCTAGATCTCAAATACTTACAAATCACGTTAGAATATTATATGGTGATAGGCCCATAATAGGTCATAGCTCACATATATTGAACCAAAATAATATACAGATCAGTAATATGAATCCAAAAATCATGCTACTGAATTTTTTGAATATGAGTCTATAAAGGTCTACAGATCCCATATAAGTTCCACTTGCGATAATAACTATAAAACTTTTGTAAAGCTGAAATTCAATTAAAATACATAACGATTTAATAGATTTCTCATTTATTTAACCCTCGGAGGTATAAGGATTTTTTGGCGCTAAACGGTATAACCAGGTCTGTGCAGACCTATATGGGATTTGTATGAAAATACATAGTCAGGTCTCCTAAAAGTATGTATAAATTAGTTTGTTTGGCATTCAAGGCACGAATACCTGACATGTGAATGCTGTAAACAAACCGGCTTTTTGCAATACATGCAATGAAACCACAATTATGCACATGCATTATTAATGTGTGAATCCCCTTACATTATACATAGGACATAGCTACCATATGTGTAGTTTCCTTTTTTAATTTTTATTAACGGTCAAATTATTCATAGGTCTGCACAGACCTGGTTATGACGGTCGAACCAAAATATTTGAAAATCTGGATTAAGCCGAACCAGGATCCACAATCGGTTCGATTTTTTGCTCATTGTGTCCGCACAATGTTGCTCCAGGAAGTCATGAAAGGATTTGTCTCTAACACGAAAAACAATAAAGTTATACACACTTTTATATGCAAAAGGTCTTCACAGACCTGGTTATACCTCCAAGGGTTAAGAATAATAGTTGCATCTTTTGCCAAATGCTATAGAACAGTTTGACTATATTCTTTCCAAAGACAGACATTATCTGACCTTTTATCATATCGTACTATAGTAAACAGACTTATTTTCCATTTTTGCCAATAAGTTTCTCTTATCGTTGTATGTAACTATGCAATGTGGAGAACCAATGACATAAATTATGTATGTGAAAGAAGATTATAAAATTCTATATTAAAATTATTTGGTCAATTCACAAGGTCTCTTATCATGTAATGTCCTAATATTTCACAATGATTTTTATTGCTTTTCAATCAAAAAATTTCCTAAAATAATACTACTCTGTATGCCATGTTTATTATACCCTACACCACCATAGTGGGGAGGGTATAATGCGTTTGTGCAGATGTTTGCAATGCCCAAAAATATTAGTCTAACACCCACCTTAAAGTATACCGATCGACTTAGAATCACTTTCTGATTAAACGATGTCCGTCCGTCCGTCCGTCTGGTCGGCTGGCTGGCTGGCCATGTAAACCTTGTGCGCAGAGTACAGGTCGCAATTTTGAAGATATTTCGATGAAGTCTAGTACATATTATTTTTTCGACTCAAGGACCAAGCCTGTTGAAACTGGCTGAAATCGGTCCACTATTTCACCTAGCCCCCATACAAATGTCCTCCCGAAATTGGACTTTATTGGTCATAAATGTTTAATTTATATATATGTCTCCACAAATTCCACTCCAAATAAGTTTTATATATACAAAATTCATATCACCAAATTTTGTTCGATCCATAGTTAGTCATAGCTCCCATATAGACCCGCTTCCGAAAATCACTTTAACGTGCATAAATCGCTTAAAAATTTTGGTACACACACAAAATTCTACACACTTAACTTTAATATAGACATAAATCACACGACCTAATTTCATGGTGATGGGTCCATAATTGGTCATAGCCCCCATATAAGGCCCACTTCCGAAAATCACTAAAAAATATAAATTATTGAAATTTTAAAAGAAAAATGTTTTTGCTCTTTTACTTAGTGTAGGGTATTATTTGGTCGGGCTTGACCGACCATACTTCCTTACTTGTTGTATTATTGTAACAAACCAACAGAGACCTGCGCCGAATGCCTAAGAGTCGGTTAAGCAGAGCCGCCGAGTCGTGATATATTAGGGCTTTATGACAATATGACTGATAAGGGACCTTGTGAATTGACCAATTGTTTATACTTTTCGAAAATGTCATAAATAACTTAGGTCATACTAATTTTATTTTTATATGTATTAGAATTTAATAGTTTTTTCCGTTCTTCTGTTATTATGTTTAAGCTATTTCTATCATTTTTTTTTTGTATTTCACTAAATAGTTACAAAAAATTGTACTTGACACTTCCTTCTAAATATATTTCTTTGGTTATAGTTCTAATTAGTTTTTTTAGTTTGGAAAAAAATTTAAAACTTAATGAGAAATGCTTCCATAGAAATAATGACCATTCCAATGTATTTCTTCTTGTTCTAGTTTAGTTGGAGTTTCGTATATATTTAGCTGACAATTACAAGGACACGATGACAAGATAGATATTAATGATGCACATATTTCTGTATCATACAGAGATGCAAGTGGAAGTACACTCATTTCTGTAAATAACTTTAAGTTATATTTATTATGGAATCTAATTTAAAACTTTAGATAAGAAATGATAATTACACTGTTAGTATGTGAAATTTCAATAATTTAAATCTTTCTTAAATTAATGTTTTTTTTTTGTTTGATGTCATTGTTTTTGTCGGCATAAAACTTTTGAATTTGAAATGGTAAAAAACTTAACTTACCTATTCAAGTCATTTACGTGCCCTAATATACATATGTAAATAATTTCACTCCCATGTGAAATCAATTTCACCTTCGAAATAAAATATATTTAGTATCTTGTCTATTTTGCTGTTTAACGTAGATCGATATCATCCATATTTTTCATTCTCACAAATGTTTGAAAAACTCGCAACATTTTTTTACTTTACACGTTATAAAGTCCAAAAAAAATTACCTGTGTCTCCCAGTTTTGCCCAAAGTCATGCAAAGTCATGGGCCCCCAAAGATTTGGGACCTCGGTTTTTGGCCATAAACTATTAAATTATTATAAGGTAAAGCATACTTTTAGGCAGCTTTAGAAAAATTTATTTCTTAAAGATTTTTGCGATTTTGATCTTGAAGATGAAGTTTTTTTGATTTTATATTTTCACAATTTTTGTTCTTTATGACAAGGGCTACATCTTTGTCTCAGATAGTAAAGGAAAGCTCCAAACTGTTTGCAAGATATGAGACTGAGAAAATGATCAGTTTTTTGCAAAAATTAAACCGTGGCACAGAGTCAAATTTTAACATTTTAGGGGGACTAAAGTCTGTATTTTGAAAACTATTAAAGGCAAAGCTACGAGTTTTTGTTATCATGAAAATGCGCATAATTTTTGAAAATTGGGCGAAATAGGACAACTGCAACGACCACCGTCATATAACAGTAGGAATAAATATCCCCCCGTATCTAGAATTATTCTATGTATTGTATAAACTCGTTGTGTAAAATATTAGGATGATATGATAACGTTAACTGGTGGCGCAACGACGCTAATGTTTTGAAGTGCATTTACAAGGGGAACAAAATAATTTTTTTCTGTGTTTGTAAAAATTTAGCAATTAAGTAATTAATTTTGCTATTTAATTTAAAGGCATCGAAATGTGTATGTAATTGTCGTTCTAAAGAGATATAAAAGAAAAAAAGTGGTTAAAAAATTTTAAAGTTATTAAAAAATTCCCAGGCCATTAACTTGTCTCAAGCCACTAGAACAAGAAATGTAGAAATATTAAAATATTAAAATAATAGCTTATTTTTTACTTAAAATATATCCATATTTACTTGAATATGAGTTTTTGTCTTCGTAGGATACCGTTAACCTATTCGCATGTATGAACAAAAATTTCATTTGTTTAACGGCAGTTTCAAAACTCCATTTTATAATTTTTAAAAGTTTTCTAAACTAATTTCTATATTCTATATTTTTGAGTCTACGAAAAATGTCTCACTTTCCAGATATACTTACAATAAAACGCTTTACATGAACCGCCCGGAAAACTTATTCGATCTTATTTCTTAAAAAAACAAAAAAAAAAAATTGGCAAACAATATTCAGAAACAAAAAAGTTATAATTGTTCATAGTTAGTGAACATGCAGCGGGTAGAAATTAGATTTTTATTTTATGTAAAAACACGACATTCGGAGTACCGTTACCGTGTTTTGGTTCACATTACTTCACTTTCATATGCATTTATTTATTATTTGGACAATTGTCTCTCATACTGAATTGAAAAAACGAAACTAGGAGACACGGGTCTTTTAGTTTTGATCTTTTATCATGTAGTGGTGTCCGTATATTACCATGACTCAAAAAAATGCACACAGTGTTATTATTCACCCATTGCATTTATTTAAGTAATACAATTTATTATGGCTTTACATCCACAAATTGCAATTTTATGGTCAAATTATTTTGAATCATATCATGAATTAATTACTTGCAGTTATTAATTTAAAAAATTGCTCCCTTGTACTTGCAACTTAATATGTATAGCTTATTTTTATACCCTACACCTCCATAGTGGGGAGGGTATTATGCGTTTGTGCAGATGTTTATAACGCCTAAAAATATTAGTCTTACACCCACCTTAAAGTATACCGATCGACTTAGAATCACTTTCTGAGTCGTTTAAACGATGTCCGTCCGTCCGTCCGTCTGTCCATGTAAACCTTGTGCACAAAGTACAGGTCGCAATTTTGAAGATATTTCGATCAAATTTGGTATATATTATTTTTTCGGCCCAAGGATCAAGCCTATTGAAACTGCCCATACAAATGTCCTCCCAAAAATGGACTTTAGCGGTCATTAATGTTTAATTTATATATGTATCTCCACAAATTTCTCTCCAAATAAGTTTTATATATACAAAATTCATGTCACTAAATTTTGTTACGATCGGTCCATAATTAGTCATAGGTCTCATATAGACCTGCTTCCGAAAATCACTTTAACGTGCATAAATCTCTTAAAAATTTTGATATACACACAAAATTCAACATAAATAATTTTCATGGAGACATAAATCACAGGATCAAATTTCATGGTGATGGGTTCATAATTAGTCATAGCTCACATATAATGCCCACTTCCGAAAATCAGCCACGAATATAAATTATTGATATTTTAAAAGAAAAATGTTTTTGCTCATTTACTTAGTGTAGGGTATAATATGGTCGGGCTTGACCGACCATACTTTCTTACTTGTTTATAATCTATACCACCATAGTGGGGAGTCTATTAGGCGTTTGTTATGATGTTCGTAACAAGAACAAAAAATTAATCTTATAGTATACGAATCGACTGAGAATTTTATGTGGACAGTCATTGTCCCACTCGCTCTTACCCCTGTAATATGTCGTGTACTGCCCCGTTCCTACATAAATATATGTGGGCAAGAACAAACAAAGTGTCAAATTCTTCATTATTTCTGAAATAATGGTTTCTAAGTTCATTTCTTAAAACGGCTATAACTATTCAGATTTACGAAAGCAGTGAATTTAAATTTTAAATGAAATTGTTTATGCAAATAAACTCGTTGTACGGTAGTTTATGGTCGGGTTTGACCATCTATACTTTTTTTCTTGTTTTTATTATTATTTTTGTGTATAAATAAATAATAAATTTATTTATGTTTTAGTTGCATTAACACATAAATACATATAACTCAGAGAGCTTGGGCGTAAAAAATCTGCATGTATATGTTTTGTGTGGCATACAACATTGATATTATCAACTTAATCTCTTTTTTTATAAATAATTTATTGCTTGAATACATAAAATTTTTATCCATTTATCTAGAACATTTGTATTCGAAGCACGTTTCAACAATTGTTTTATTTGAGGAACCTAATGAAATATCTATTAAAATGTTATTTGCCTGTTTACAAATCAACAGTTCGAGTAATGACGGTAATATATATGTACGTATGAATATGTATGATTGCCAATACCACAGTATCTACTGTGGGAAGTAAAAATATAATGTCATTGGTTTTCATTAAAGTTTTAGTGCAAATATGTTGTGGTTTTCCAATCATATAATGACCTTAAAGGCACGTTTCAAGGATTATTGCATTTTTGTGATATAAAGATTTTAGTTAGATTTAAGCAATAAAATAATATGTTGCCGAATATATGTTTAAAATTTAAATTCAGTTTATTGTGAAAAAGAACTAATACCCCAACTGATTTAAGGGATGTGAAGACTGGTATTTGAAGCAACTTAATTTACTCAAACTAGTGTTTTTAAAATACCTGCATTTATTTGAACCAATAAATTATATTTTTCAAATAAAATCTTAAGTTTTAAATAAATTTTGATAGGGTCTGTTCAAAAACCAAACAAAATTTAACGATTTTACTTTGGTTTACACGGGCAAACAAGAGTCGAATTAAGTGACGAATTGAGTTCCTAAATCGACTAAATGAGTTTGATTATGGCGAGCTTTGATACCATTACTTTTGCAGAGAATAATTATGTAGTGTTCGAATATGAATTTTAAATACTGTATTTTGAAACTACAAATACATTTATTCGAATCCATTTACATACAAACTATGTCCCAGCAGTTTTCCAATTAGTCAATGTATCACTTAGAGACGGAAATTGACACTAATGTATAAGGACGTGGATGACTTCAATTTATATATTTTGGGTCATTCGACATTTGATTTAATTATACACCCCAGATAATCTAGCCTGAAGTAAATTGTCACTTAAGTGTCACTATGTAATCTAGAGTGGAGCCGCTCTAAACGTATATTTTGTACTACAATTTTTTTTTGAGTTATTCGTACAAACTGGTTTTATACAAATTGTGTTGATATAATTCTCATACAGTTTATTTTCTTAAATCCATGTAGTCTAAAATGAATCAATTGTCATTTTATTATGAATCAATTGTTATTTTACTCACAAGAAGTAATCTATTGGAGAATAGTCGGATGAAGGTTTGTTTTTATACCCACCACCAAAAACTTGTGTTTGTCACTCCATTTTCAACCTTGTGAAATTCTAACACGATCCAGCTATGTCCGCCTGTCTGTATGCTTATTGATGGCACGATGGGGCTTACAGGAAAGGATATAGGGGAATGAAATTATTCTCAAATATTCTTCGTTCATCAGAAATTTTTGTGTATTTTAAATGGGCATAATCAGTTAGTCAGAACCACAGTTATGTACAAAGTGTGGGACATCCTCCAAAAAAGTTCATATTTTTAACATTTATTTTGAAACATTTGCACAATATAAATTTATTCAAAGCATTGTTCTTCTTGGAGTAATGCCTACAATTCTTTAAAATTAAATGAAATGCCAAAGCGTTGGACCAGTTATCGGATAGTATGTTTGTAAGCTAGAAGGGTGAATGAACCACCTGCATAAGACAAGCACATTTTAAAATAACTAATCACATAGCAGTCACCCAGAACTGCTGGGATATGCATGCATTGGATAACATTTTAGTATTCATGTGTGCATTTTATTGGAATACCAATTTATTTGCACTGAATTCCTCACCAGCTCACACATTGGCATACAGAGATATGTATACAATTCTAATTAAATAAGCAGTTATAGAGTTCAGTCGTGTATTTTAATATCCGTTACACACACACATACTTGCATGCATCTAAATTGACCATAATAAATTATTGAATTGATTTTTAATAAATAATATTTAAAAACAAATTTAGACCATGAGAGATGATTAAACAATTAAGGTTAGGTGTACGTGTTTAAATTTTTCCCGCTTGCTGTAGTTTCATTTATTGTTTTTTTTTGGTAAATTTTAATGTTAGAAATTTTAGTAAATAATTCTTGTGTAAAAATATATGTTTATTTACTTTCAAGTTTATACATATATAGTTATATTGCAACACTTTTGAAAGAGGATTTTTCATTAAAATTTTATTCATTATATAAATTACCAAATGTTTATAAATATGATTTAATTTTTTGTTTAATTGTTATTTAAATACTTATTTAAAACCAAAATGTAGATATTCTGGTGCACATGAAAAATAGTGGTAACAAAAACAAAAAAGGTGGTTTATTATAATTTTCAGGAAAACATTTTAATGTTTTATAAGTATTCCAAATAAATTCAAATTAAAATTTATTAAAGTTTTTAATTAATTTCAATATTCCTTTTCATTGAAATATAGTGCAAATTGTGAAACAAATTAAATAAATACGAGATAATGGAACCATTACGATAACCCGAAGCGTAAGAGATCGTATGTGTAGCCTGATCAACCTGTCGAATCGACACCAAAGCCATTCTCTGTATTTGTTGGGAGCAAAATGAGCTGCTAACATCTGACCAGACCATCACAGGGCAGCTGTGCCGAACGCAACTGATTCGTTGCTTGCATAGGCCGAAAAATTACCAGAATATGCGGCCAGACATGAAACCAGAATATTCCATCATGACATCGCCATCTTGACAGCTATATCGCACCATGTGTTTTAACAATTGGGTCAAAAATTTATTTTTGTGAAAGCTTATATAATCCTCTACGATTCGTTCTTACAATATTTTGTAATCGCATCAGTAGTTTCATTAACTTTTATTCTGACCGACAGCACTGTCCGTGAGAATGAGAAAAATGTAAACCTTGAGTAACTAAAATTTCTTTATCCTAAATGATAGCTGTACTTTGTGAAATCTCATTAAGTATTTTCAATTTGTTTTCTGTAGAATTGTTTCAGGTAATACCTGCACTATAAGTCTAATCGCAAATAATTCATTACTTTGCATGTAAAATTTGATGCATGTACCTTAATCGTTATTAAAATATTCTTAGCAACACAAGAATGATTAAGATGAGGATATAGATGACGATAAAGTCAATGATGATACTGCAATGTCACTGCACTGTTGAGCAAAAAACAAGAAGCCATATTTTTGTTTGCAATAAGTACATGACTAAATTCATGATGCCATAAAAATGTTATATGAAATGCATAAGAATTTTATAGTTGCATGCCATGATACTTGGATGAAATGTAATAAAGGAGTTGCCAAGCAACAAATCTGATATGATATTTATTAAAATTAATGTATTAAGATTTTTATATTTGCTAAAGAACGTTTAGTTTTAAAAGTAGATATTAAATAAAAATTTCTTAAAATTTTATTTTTTTTATTTTTTGACTGCGAGTAATAGGAAACCTTTTTTGGAAAATACTAAGTAATGGTCGTGTATATTCATATAGAGAGTATGTAATACCTTATACATTCTGGTACCTTATGTCATCGTTTGCATACATAAACTTAGTATTTAGTATTCATTGTGGTTATAAAAAATTTTGCAAAATTTCTTGATTAATCTAAGAGAAATATTTATGAATTGATTTCTAAATTGTAAGAATTTACGAATTTTAATAGCTAAAGCATATTCAAGTTTACAAAGATTGCTTAATTACTTATGTAAAGTGGATTAGTATTCTACCTACTTCCCCGAATATAATATTAAATAATAAATTTAATAATAAAACCATTTAAATAATAAAACCATTTAAACCACTTAGTAATTCTCGTTTAGTTTATAATAATTTGTATATAAGTAACGAAAGTTTACATAAGAGACAGAATTTGACAACCACTTTGATATTAATTTATTAAAGCAGACTGACATAAATCGGTCAACCATTTTTCTTTTCGGGACACTCACATAGTTCGAGTAGCGATACTACATTTCACTACCGACTACGGCCGACTGGTCAATACTGGGGCTTCGGGCCACTATTCAAGACAGAGGCTTCGGCCGACTGTTCAATACAGAGACTTAGGTTGACTGTTCAATACAGAGACTTAGGTTGACTGTTCAATACAGAGATTTCGGTCAACTCTTCAATACAGGAGTTTTGGCTAACTCTCACCCTAGTTAAGTGCATTTACTTGTATTATAGACTAAGTATCTATAATATTGCAGTTTCTATTTCTAAAATCAAATGATGCAGTTTTGTAGAGAAATGTTTAAAGATGAAATGTACACTTATAGTTTTAAGAAAAATTTTATTTTATTTTAAAAAAATTTAAGTAAAGTCCATGCAAGGGTGTTAAGCTAAAATTTACTTATATTTTCACGCAATTCCGTGGTTTGTATGTGTATAATTTTCCTAATAACAATTTACCTTTAACATATTTTAAAAACATATCATTTCTCCATAAATAAAAAAATTATGGGGATATCATAAACCATTAAGAAGATATGCCCAAATATATAAGTCCCAGAAAATTATTTTGTTTTTGATTTTCCATGGAAAAAAATGTAGCTCCACTTTCCCCCAAGCTGTTTTTTTTAATAAAATGAAAGGCGGGAGTGCCTTGTTTCGATTAAAAAAAATAGTTTTCCGAAGTTTTCTGAACAGGATGAAATATCGTAAAAAATATCAAAATAATTCTTATATATGTATGGGTTTCGTGGGCGGTGGTCGTGACCGATTTTATTGAAACTCGGCATGCGTTCCTATTTTGTTTCAGTAAATGTATGTACCAAATGTCTAGACTTGTTCTTGTTGGCGTTGGTCGTGGACGATTTTGATAAAATTTAATTTTTTTCTTAATTTAGTCCATATAATTTTCGGTGCCAAATTTCAATGCTCTACGACCACTCCTTATAATTTTTGCACAAAAATGTATTGTATTTGGATTGCATGGGCGGTATACCCATTTTATTGGCCATCGCAATGTATAATATTGTAACATTAAGAAGAAAACTTATAAACAAATTCCCTAAAATTCCCGACAAACATTTCCCGAAAATTTTTAAAAAAATTTTCCCTAAAGCCATCCCTCTGTTCATCCTATCGCCGACGACTAATGAAATCCCGAAGAATCCGAAATACACATCACCAGAACCTACTCTACATCCGAAAGTAGAATCATCACCAGAAATCCAACAACATCCGAACGTAATTCGTTATATATAAACAGTAATTATATATTAACTGTATTAAACATTAAACAATAAAGAAAGATATTATCGACCCTAGAAAGTGTAAATCAATTGTGTTATCACTTAAGGTTTTTGGGTCCGTAATTCTACACTGGACTCGACTGAACTACCGCAACTGACGAAAAAATAAGTAGTCCGCTTAAAGTTTACCACTTTTTTGTGCTCTTCAAATCTCTTTTAACAAGAGCCTAATGTCTCTCCACTGGCCTTACTCCAGGCTGTTTGGAGAATTTGCCTCCCTTGGTACAAATACCATATTATTGTTCTTGCACCACTCATGCTTTTCTGCTTTTGGGTCCTAAACTTTTCTAAAACATTTTCTCGAACATCAACAACATAAAAATAGGACCATAATGTTGAAAATATTTAATAATTTTAGTACGCACGTTTTTTCGTCACTCATTTTAATCAGAAAACAAATGAACACAATTGACATTAAACATAAAAAAAAAATTAAATAATACTCGAGTTAAAAGTTTTAAGGAAAAACGTGTGTTAAGGTTTTTTCGATCTAACTCCTTAACATAATAAACACATTTACTTTTTTTTACTCAAATGACGCGTTATTCTGCAATTAATGGCTGTCAAACATAAACTAAATGACGCAGCTTTATCAATTTTTTACAAGAGTCAACTGACATATTGCTGTTGACAGGATCAATGTTGACCTTTTTACTTAGGAGGCGGGAAATACAAAAAGTCATGGGCTTATTGATCCACCCTAGTAACATGAAGAAAAAAAAAATTAAAATCATAATATGGAGTTTTTCTAAAAACTAGTTTGTCAAATTTTAATAAATTCACCTTAAACTATATATAAAATCAACCTTAATGAAATATCCATTGTAAACTTAAACGAATACAAATTTAACTACAAATAAAATTTATTGCACAATTTCGTTGTTAAATTTATTTAAGGACTATTATTAAGTTTTCGTTGATGCGTTACCATCATACACAATACTTATCATTTACAATTGTTATATTTTCAACGTAATTTATCACTGCTGACAATGTCACTGCAGCATTTTTTCATCCAGTCATGGTTTTGTAGTGTGTTGTTCTTGTTGTTGAGAGATGGTGGATGGTAGATGGTAGTTGCTCTTCAATTTATGCTTGACTTTGTACGAACATGATATGTTGACAAACACCAGGGATGAAAACTAAACTGTAGATTATAATATCCAGACAATGTTAAATTTTTTTGTGGAAAAATAAATTTGTCATGCCACGACATTATATTGTCTTTTTTTTAACATGATTTCAAATAGTTTCAACTACAGTGGATTGTTGTACATAAGTCAGAGAGTTATAGAATTTTCTGGTTTATGCGCTGCAGTTCAAAAAACCTAAAAATATAGAAGGAAAAATCACCTGTAATATCTTGCCCATAAGAAAATTTAAAATAAATGTGCAGTTATTTTTATTAAATAATTTAATACTTAATTGAAATTTCAGAATTTATTTATTATCGCAATACAAAGCGGCCATAATATGGGAAATAAAAATATTGAAAATACTAGAGATATTTTTTTTAACAATTTAAACATGATTGATTCACTTTCACTATCACTTTTTTTTTGGTTTCTAACAATTTTCTGACTACAATACTGCGTATTAATACTTTCGTGTTATAATAATTCATCGCAAGAAACAAAAAAAGGGTTTCAAGCGAAAATCATAAATGGCAAGCCTAATGTCAGAGTATACTTGTTATAATAATTACATATTTATCATACGCATTAGAGTGACTTCGTATTGTGATGAAAAAATAGTTTTTGTTAACCCTTAAAATATACCTTGGTATGTTTTATGATCTTTCCCGTATCGTAAATGTACAGGAGGATGCTTTCAGAAAATGAAATCTGTGACCACCCTATTAGAATATAAGTTGACAAATTTTACCAACTTTAGTTTGCAAAGTTTTGTAGAGCTCGTAACTCATACAAATACGGACATAAAAACACTGTCCAACAAATTGAGGCTTTTTGATTGGAACAGAATAGTGACGCTATAATTCTGAAAGGGTATGTTGAGTAAATTATTTTTGTAGAATAAACTTCTAGTCCATCTGGTCTGAATTTTTTTTACAGTGGGTCAAATTTTTAATTTTTTGATCGAATGGAGCATTATACTAACTGAAAAAATGTTGTAAGTTAATGTCTAAGAGAATTATTATTATCAGAGTTATATTCTGGAATTTTATGGGGGTAATTTTCGTAGAATATCTTAACCCTGTACCTCCACTCTTTAGGGGTCAATTTTACCCTTTTTCAAGAAAATCAAAAAAAAGTCCTTTCAAAAAGGACATTTAAGGATTAAAATATTCTACGAAAATTGTTGCCAAAAAATTTCAGTGGGGGCTACCAAAGATACCTAAGTTATAGATAAAGCTCTTTACGCTTAATTAGCAAAATTACACGTAAGACTTATTGAAAAGGAATTTTATTTAGATACCTATACTAAATAAACATTTATGACGGATAAAGTCCAATTTCGGGAGAAAATTTGTATGGGGGCTAAGTCAAATAATGGATAGTTTTCAACCAGTTTCAATTGGCTTGGGCCGAAAAAAAATTGTTTATATTGAATTTTATCGAAATATCTTCAAAATTGCGACCTGTACAATAGCATTTATACTATACAATATTTGAGGAGCCGCAGAACAAAAGGTTCTTTTCGCACAATTAAAATGTTTGGGAAAATGAGTTTTATTTATTTCGCCCCTTAGTAAACATGAGCTTGGAAATGGTAACAAGTTTCTTACTTATCAATAGATACATGTAACTGCCATAAGTCACCACATTAAAAGTTAAGGCTGTTTGATATAAAACCATTTTAATATCGGAAAAAGAACCTTTTGTTGAAAAATAAAGAAAAAAAAGTACGTTTTGTTAAAAACAAAATTAAAAAGTATGTGAGCTTTTTTAACGATAATATTTTAAATGAATATTTTTAATCCTGATCAAATATATAAAGAAATTACACATTGAAATAAAATTTTTTTTTTTTCGTTTAATACTAGTGTTGTACATTTTGTTAAGCACAAATTTTTTTAGAACCCATTTACTTAGTAAAAAAATTAAAAAATTTTGCTGACTTGATTTTTTCTAGAAGATTTCAATTCAAATATTATAAAAATACCAAAAAAACAATTTTTGATAAGATGCGAAATAGTACCAATTGTTTTGCGGCTCCTCATTTATGGTGGTGATCAATTTTTCTGACTCCAGTATGATGTGGAGTATAAACAAAATTTGATCAAGCTCAACGAGCAAAAAAGAGAAAGACGAAAAGGATATAAAAGTATAGAAGAGAGAACGTATTTTAAAATAGTATTAGCCTTTTTAGGAAATAGTAGGAATTCCCTAAGGTTCTATTCCATCAAACCTTGAATTTATGGGAAATTTAACCCATTTTTAAAAATAATATTGAAGCGATTTCAAAAGCGGAGGAAACATACATATATCTGCATTGAAATTAAAGCTATGAAACCATTTTAACGAAAACCGTTGACTTTATACAAATCCCTTTTGTAAATAAAAAGTTATAAGCAATTGAATTTTAAAAAATTTATTACAATATCCTACTTTTCATTGAATCACCCTATTTATAGGGAAACTGTTTACATAGCGATCTGAATTTTTGGCTTCTTAGATTCTCAGCTGTTAGCTTTAATATGAGTATTTAAAATTAAAAATTGGCCGCAAAAAAAATACTTTCATCTATATTTGCGATGAAATTTGGAATACTTTAAAAACAACTTACTATAAGTTATCCCGTCCCTATAAACAGTTACACGCATCCAAAGTTGGAACATATAAAAATGGCCATGTTTTTTACGTTTTTTCCAAACACATTTTGCATGGAATATAAAAAATACGTTAAAGTGTTTCAAAAGGAAGCAAGGTTTGTGGAGCTCCTAATGAATAAATATAATTTTGCTCGATCTTTTCTTGTCTCCCTTCGATCAAAAAAATAAAACTTTGACTCACTTAAAAAAGAAAATTCAGACCAACTGCACTATAAGTATATTCTGCAAAAATTAACTACTCAACATGACCTTTCAGAATTATAGTGTCGCTATTCTATTCCAAAATGCTGATAGACAGTAAAATTAATGATAGACCACAAGTCTTTTAAGTACCATTTCTTTGATATGATATCGATTATTAAATATCTACCAAACAGTGCTGTTTTGGTGAAAGAGAAAATAAATTAATTCTCAAAGGATGTTGACAAAAGCGAATAGCTAAAGAAAAAGCCTTTGATTTTTTTTCGCATACACATTTATGTTTTTAATCTTATGTTATGTAATTTTGTTTATTTTTTTTTTTACATGGTATCGCCAGAACCATAGATGGTCCAACAAAACAAATGTATGCAAATCTTCTCTTTGACAAGAGCTGACCATATTTTTTGTATTACAATTATTCTTTTTTTGTGGATGAATATACTCTTCATGCAAGTCTCTGAAAACAAACATAGTACATTAGAGGCCAGCCAATTGGATAACGAATGAATTACTAATTCTAGTGTTTACCGCTCGAAATATTTTGTTAGTAAATTTCGAACTTTAGCACTGAAAATGGTAGCCAATTTTAAATTAAAATTCAACATTTCACACTTGAATGCCAAGAAATGGCTGCCACCCTAATGTAAATATGTAAGTAATACATGTGCAGATTTATTTATGTGTTTTCGTTCTTGTATATATGAGTATGTTTCACCCAACTATATTATATCGTATATCATAGTTTCCTTTCGAATAAAAAGCGACACATAAACACTATAAATTAACATCTTGATCCTTTGTCAAATTATTCAAGCGTATAGGGAACTAAGATTATTTTACGTTTCAATGATTTCTTGTTTTAAAACATACATACATATAAATACACAATTTATAATAACTGAAACACATGGGACGGCAGCTTATTATCGCAAAATTCTGCATAGATATTATGTTGTTAGGGTATCGTATTTATTATTAACTTCTATTAAATTTATTCTTTAATAAAAGTTTCTTAGTCCTTTAAATACTAACACGAGTGTTATTTAAATTTGATATGGTTGTTATATAGATTTTATTATAAGTATGAATTTGATTTTTAGCTTATCACATGTGGCTATCTAAAAGTACTTTAACGCTTCAGTTAATTTCACAATAATTTCAGGAGAAACTTAGGTATGAGTAACGTCTTGGATATTTTGAATAATTTTGCATCTTAAGTAGTATGAATTTTAAACTAATAAGTCATTAAGTATTCAAAGACGAAGTGTGATTTGAGAATGAAAGGGTAAATATTAAATGACAAATATAAGAAAAGGGTTTACACGAGCATTTTGAGACTTAAGAACAGTTTGGACTATAAAACAATTTGGAACATATTTTTAGTATGTAAGAAGAAGTTTTTTTTACAATTTTGTTTGTTACATTGGACATCGGATTTTATTGATTTAAAATGCATTTGACAGACTACATAACTAAATAAAAATTGTTCTCAAAAAAAATTCGGGTTAAAATAGATTTTTTCCGATTTTGACTCATTGAAGGTCTAACTTACCATAGCCTTATATATCGTTGCAATGGACTTTGAAATACCTATCATTAGATATACACATTGTCTATATTATTGACTTAGTAATCCAGATATAGTGTAAAAATACCATCGAGGTTGTCCCGGTTTTTTACCATTTGTGGGCCGATTTTCAATAGCAACCGAGCCGGGAGAATTCACGATATACTAATATATCAATTATATTTGTAAGTTACACAGAAATAACTATTTCTTAAACCATTTCAATTCAAATATTTGTCACATATTGAACTGGTTTCAATTATTTCATAATTAAATCAAGTATTCATTTGCTCAAAAACAAAATTTCTTGATATTTTCTATTGAATTTTGAGTTTTGAATTTGATTATTTTGACAATTGAATATACAATTTTCGTTATTGGTTGAATTTCAAATACAAAAATTATTGAATAGATAATTTTCGTAATTGCAAACACATTTTTGTTATTTTTTGTGTTTCAATTACGAAAATTCAATCTTTAAAAAAATTAAAAATTTTTAATATTTTTTTTCCGAAATCAAAAACTTTTTTGACTTATTTTTCCAATATTAGCCCTTTTTTCGCTCAAAAGAAAGCTCAGGTCTTTACCTTTTAGATAATTTTGGTCCCTTAATAGGATGCGAGTAGGATATCTATCAAAATTATTATTTTGTATCTCAAGAAATAAAATTTTTGAAATTTTTATGCAAAATCGATTTTTTTTCCAATATGGGCCCTTTTTTAAATTTTTTTTTTGCTTAAAAGAAAACTTAGGTCCATTGCTTTAAGATATTTTTGGTCGCTTAGTGGGATGCGAGTGGAATATCTATCAAAATAAATATTTTTTAAAGCAAAACATAAATTTTTTTATGCAAAATCTATTTTTTGTTTGCTTAAAGGAAAGCTTAGGTCTTTTGCTTTAAGACCTATTTTGTCGCTTAGTAGGATATGAGTGGGACATTTATCAAAATAAATGTTTTAACACAAAAGTTGTATGTCTTGAAAAAAGGTCCATTTAAAAAAAATCAAAAGAGTTTTTGATTTCGGAAAAAAAATATTAAAAATTTTTTATTTTTTTTTTAAATATTTTTTTTCGAAAGAAAGAGCTATTTGGGACACATTTTGCTAAGAACAATATGTAATAAGATACATGGATAAGAAAAAACACCTGCTTGGACAAAATGTCACATTTTTACCCCTCTAATTCAGAGATTTCTCGACCGATCTTGTTGAAAAATTGTGTCTGAGTTACTATCCAATAAAACTAACATTGGTTCATCCCGATCGGAAGTCATCGTTTTTAAAACTAGGTTCACTTGACATGAAATTCCCCATATATAAAAATATACTTGTAAATGACATACATATGTGCCGTATACTTAATATTAGTCGAAATTTGTATGTTAAGTAAACGTCTTGAGGAACAGAAATGATTTTATTTTGGAAATATTTCGGTAGCGAATTTAAATATCTTAATGAAAATTTTGTTCTAAAATGCCACTAGAAATAAATATTATGTGCATGTCTGCAAATTGCATGTACAAATTTTATTTAAAAACAACAAAAATAATACAATTTATGAATTAATATTGAAATTTTCAAGTACAAAATTGTATATAATTTATGATACAATTTCAAGTAATTAAAGAACCACTTTAAATCATTTGCACTTTTGTATAAAAAGGTTATTATTACCTGATTTTGTTTTAAGTGTTACTCTACATTCGGCAAGTATGTAATGTGCATTTTGAAAGTTATTATTTTATAATATGGTATATGATATTGATTTTATTTAGTAATGTTTGACAAAACATTAATTCTTCAAAGTAATGCTATAAATATCCTATAATTGAAATCAAATATTCATATATACATACTACTTTACACAACCTATTTAATAGTAGCTGCAGTTTAAGGATTGTACTAAATGAATAAGTAGTAATTATTATCTGACTTAAGAAAGTCTTTAAACTTTATTATCAGCTGCAATAAGACAAATTAATTCGAATTTCCAGCAAAAGTCAAAAATTGAGAAATAACATATTCTTATGTTATAAGGTGTACCAAAAGTTACGTTATGTCTGCGAAGTAAATTCAAATTATTTTTGTACCAACAACAAACAAAATACGATTATGCAATATTCAAATAACATTCATTTAAAACTCATGTCTGCAACTTACAATTACAGTATAAAAAGTTTTAAAATATTTTTACTCAAATAAACATATGTGTGTGTCAATGTAAATTACATAAATGTGTACTAAGGAGGCCCTTATTTTGACTTTTGTTAATTTTTGATGTTCTAAAATTGTTTTGTCAATGCTAAAATTTTGAGTAGAATCTTATAATCTGGGGAAATATTTAAAAAAAAAATAAATTAAATATTTTTCAAAAAAATCAAATTAAAAAAAATTTTTGTATGTATTTAACTTCCGCATAGCTGTAAATATAAAATTTAAAAATTCTTTAACATCGATTCGATATATTTTTTGCAATTTCATTGAAAAATTTGTTTATCTTAAACAAATTATTTTTCTGAATGCAAATCCCTCTATATTTTTATTTCAATTATTCACGAATCTGGATAAATATTTTAAATTGAATAAAGCTTTTTTGAGATATAGCCCATTTTACTTTTATAAAAAAGTATGTAGTTGAGCCAGAATTAATTTTTTATAAACCTCACGTAAACCTTATTTAAACCAAAGTCACTTTTTTTATCTTCCAAATTGTAGTGTAAGTATGAAATAAATGTTGATCTTCCTATTGTAATTAAATAGTGAGCCAAAAATAACTTATACTTGCATTAAGTAAAACAAAACTTAAACCGTTCAATACAAAAATTCTGAAAAATTCGTAAATTTATTCAAATATTGTACAAATTCATTAAATACTAGCTGAACCCGTTAGAAAACATCTGTTTTATATTGCATCTCGATTATGATTTTAATATACAGTGTCGGACAAAGTCGGTGATCCAACCCTCAAAATTAATACATGTAGTAGCATTTCGGTTGGTTTCAATGAATTCAAAAATTTAGTATTTAAATTTCTTATTCATGCACTTAATATGCAAAAGTAAACAAAATTGTTTATCACAGACCGAAAATCAAAAATCTGACTTTACATCTGACTTTACACCCAAAAGGCTTTTCTGAAGATTCCGTGAAAATTTCATCAAAATCGGTCCAGGCATTTTTGAGTCCATACGGAACATACACACACACATCCATTTTTATGAAATGTAGGACATTAGCGGTATAATGTAAAAATTTGATTTTTACGCACCCTTTTGCCCACAGATTGAATATCAAAAATATAACTATACAGTGTTACCCGCTAGGCTATTGTGAAGATTCCCTGAACATTTCATCAAAATCGGTCTAGCCGCTTTTTATATATATAGATGGCATTAGCGGTATAATGTAAGAATTGGATTTTGCCACATCCCTCCGCCTACAGATAGAAAATCAAAAATCTAACTTTACAGTGTTACCCGCTATACTATTCTGACGATTCCCTGAAAATTTCACCAAAATCGGTCCATCCGTTTTTGAGTTCATTCGGAACATACATACAAACATCATTTTTATATATACACAGAAAAAATCTATATTTCAATTCAAACATTTACACATATTGAATTCAATTATTTCATAATTAAATCAAGTATTCATGTGCTCAAAGACAAAATTTTCTGATATTTTCTATTGAATTTTGAGTTTTGACCAGTGTTGCCAGTTTAGCCTTTTTGAGGCTAAATTTAGCCTTTTTATTTACTCTTTAGCCTCGAAATTTTGGTTTTAGCTTCGTGGCTTTTTTCTAGCCTTTTCTTAATTTCAAAATAGCCTTTTTTGAAATTAAAAAAGGCTAAAAATTTCGAGACTAAAGAGTAAATAAAAAGGCTAAATTTATATTTGTGAACCATTTTCATTTTAATTCATTACTGATTTTCATTTAGCTTTTCAACATACTCAATAATTGTGCAGTATTAAAAGAACAAATAACAATTGCCAATATCAAGTGATTCAAAATGAAATAGAGTATTTTATATCTGAAAGCTTAAATGTCTAGCAAATTCTCTTTCAAGACAAAATTGTTATTACACATTATATTCATCATTATATAATGGACAAGAGCCCCACAAACTCTTGAAGGCTTGTGATACTCGATGGCGATCAATAGCCGTTAAACGTCTTGTGGATCTATGCTTCGAGTTAAAACCCATTTTGCTTTAATTTCGTCAAACCAGCAATTCTAAAAAGCCAAACTTTTAAGTAATTAATACACTGATTATAATTTGGCGTACCATCTTTTTTTAAAACAAGTATTGCACAAAGTACAAAAAGTAAATAAGTCATTTGCTGTTTTCTGATTTAAAATTCAAGGAATTTGATCCATTATCGTCGCCAATTGAAAATTGTTTAATGTTTTTGACACATTTTTCATACTAGTTTGATGAATGAGAGATAAAATAAAGAACGTTTTAATTAGTGAAGATTATGACAAAAATAATACGACAAATTAAACTAATTGAGCAATTGCGACAAAGATTACCATATGAAAACTCTACGGAAAATCAATTTTTTTCCCGTTGATAATAAAGTAGTAAAACCAAAAAAAATATATTATGTCATATTGATAGTGAAAAATTAAAGTGCTAATAAAATTACGAAGCTTAAGGCTCAGGGGCAGAATATATTAAACTACAAATGAACAAATATAGAACCAACAATGTCCATTTTCTGACATGGTTAATCTAGTATTTAACTTTTTAGTACTTCCTTTAAGTAAAGCAGATGAATTTTATGAACATATTTTCTAATTTTTTATTTAAAAATAAATATAAACCAAAATTCTTAATTTATAATATTTTAGCTTTTTTTTGGCTTTTTTTCTAAAGCGGTTTAGCTTTTTCTGGCCTTTTTTTGAAGCCAATATAGCTTCTTTTTTCGCCAGCTCCTTTCAACACTGGTTTTGACAATTGAATATACAATTTTCGTTATTGGTTGAATTTTAAATACAAAAATTACACTGCGGAACAGACATTTTGGTGCCCGAAATTTGAACTGCGTTTTGTACAAGTTGATGAACAATCATTACTATGTCAAACTTGTTTTTTCCAGTCAGCCGCGTTTTCAGTTTTTATATTTCTATTGGGTATTACATTTTTTGGTGTTTTTCTTCAAAATTTTGGGTAATGCAGCTTAGAATGTGAAATGTTTTTAGCATGAAACTGGTCTGCGTAAAGATATGTTTCTTTTGAGTATAATAATTCTGGTGGATGTTTGGCATATTTGTCAGATCTTTAAAGAATGTTGAAATTTTATTCTTTTTAGCTTTATGCTTAATAAAATGTTGCATTCCGAAAATTCTAATTAAAAATTTAACACTGCACATTCAAGGTATTACAGCGAACATAGTTTTTGATTGAAATGAAAAATTAGTTAAAAATTTAATGAAATATTTAGATAAAACTTTGAACTTTTCATCCTATAAAAATATTTTTTTTATAAATAAATTTTTAGGTGGTCATTAGTCTTATTTCTGAATACACATTTAAATTTAACTACAGCAATAGAAATACTTCATTTGAAGTTTTTTAAATAACGCGAATTTTGTATTTACGTGGTACATATTAGGATCTTTAATCCAGCATCTCATCTTACTAGCCACAATGAAATAATATAATAAGAGAAATTATATCTCTAAAAAAAGAAGGAAATGAAAGCGATTTTTTATTTCTGAAATATATAACAAAAATATTGAAGTTTAAGTAATTTTTTCTTATAATTTATAAAAATTCGGAAATATTTTATATTGTATATTTTAATCTACAAAAATAAATCTTTAGTTTAAGTATAAAATTTGCATTATTTTTTTTATACGAAGAACATAGAAAAATATTGTAAAACTTCGTGTTATTTGTCAAATAGTTTAGTATATATTCAGCGAATTTTTAATTTTTTTATATAAGTTACTTTATTGATATGTTTTTATTGTATACCATGAACAAATTTTTTAACCCTTTTATATATGTCAAACTTGTAAGGATTAAATTAAAAAAAGTTAATTTTCAATATCCTTGCGATATCACCAATATATCCTGGAAGTTAGATAAACAAAATTGATGTCAATGAAAAGATAATTTTGTGTAGAATACCAATACATAATTTTTTTTTTAATTTTAGTCTCCATTTACGAAATATTCAACCTATAAGAGAAAAAAATACAAATTATCCAAAAAAAATTAAAACCGCGATATTTTAAAAACAAGAGCTGCCCAAAAAAAACTAAAGATAGTTTTGATAACGAAATGTCCCATTTATGTGTCAATTATGTTATCAATTACAATTTTCGCCGCACCAAACCAAAATGTCAATTTTGTTCCTCTGTGTTATCTATTCAATAATTTTTGTATTTAAAATTCAACCAATAACGAAAATTGTATATACAATTGTCAAAATTATCAAATTCAAAACTCAAAATTCAATAGAAAATATCAGAAATATTTGTTCTTGAGCACATGAATACTTGATTCAATTATGAAATAATTGAAACCAGTTCAATATGTGACAAATATGTGAATTATAACGGTTTAAGAAATAGTTTTTTCTGTGTATAGATTAAAATATTGGCATATTACTCTTTATTAATAAATTTATCCACTTTTTCCGGAAATCCTCCTATTATAGTAGCTTCCATTATGAGGTGTTCCACTTACGCTTAAAATCGGACATGTCTTAGATACATTTCCTGAGTTCTTTAATTCTTGTTCTACAAGAGCCCAATACTTTTCCATAAGCCAAAGTTCTGGACAGTGGGTTGAACTTGGCACCAGTGTTACAATTTTGACATTATTGTTTGAATACTACTCAAGGCCATTTTTCCATAGTGGTATGATGACGTTTTATCCAGACAATCTTTGTTTATCGTGCCTGATGTCTCAAATGATTTACTTCTTACTGAAAATAACTTGCCACACAAGAAACTTCTTATGGAATATTGTTCCTCGTTCTTTGTCCTTCGTTTATCAGCCACATATAAATCTTGACCCGGAAGTTGTAAAAAGTCTGCCAGCACATAAGTTTCACCATTCATCACACAACAGATGTATTTTTTTTATAAAATCTGACTTCTATTTTTGCGCTCGTACTTTTGCTTCTAAGTTCTCTACCAAATTGCGACCTGGAACTTTCTGAACTTTATACGACTTCAAGCCAGCATTAGCTTTAACTCTGCTCACAAACAAATCAGAGAATTTAACTTTACGAGCTGCTTTTCTGATAGAAATATTCGGTGAGCTTCGAAGTAGTTGCTCAAATTCTTTTGCCTTACCGATACCTGTTAGACCTTTTTTAATAATAGTGTGATGATGAACCAACAGATCTTTTGTTATTTTTTTTTTTTGAAAGTCCATATTGGATTTTTTTTAAGTTTAAAATATTTTTTCATGTACCTTTTTTCGGTAACCAATTTGACCGAAATAACAGTTGAAAATTAATTATTTAGAAAAGATAATATCTGACATATTTTTAAAAGCTAAAAAAAATAGGCTTTAAAGACTGAACAAATGTAAAAATTTTAAGATTTGGGTTTTTAATCCTCATTTATCTTTTATTAGAATCGGAAACAAGTTTATTTAATTTTTTGAAATTTCGTTTAAAAAAAATGTTTAACATACATATTATTTGAGATCTGAATGAAATTTTATGAGTTTTTTTGGTATCAAGTTATAATGAGTTATCAATGTTTTTTTTATATTTCATAAGTAGATGAACAACATCACTTTTTTCAAATAAAATGTACTGCCTCTAAACGTTACCCGATTTCGCTCAAATTTTCAGCATTTGGTACTTAGATGACGGAGAACAATTTTAGCAAACTTTTGAGCATCATAAATTGTAAAAATAAAATATAAGGCCACCCTAATTTGTATATATGTAAAGTTTTGTTAAAAGTTGAGTACACAGTTCAGTTATTATTCAAGTATATGTATTTTAAAACAAGCACCGAACAGACTCCTGTACCCTGCCAACAATTACTATCCGAAAAGTGTCCCAAAAGTATCATCTTGAAGTTGAAACTCATCGAATATGATGTCGCTTTCTTATCGTTATAATGTCACCGTACGGAAAAAACGTATTACGCTTATGATACACACAAGTTTATACTATTTAGTGTATTATTATTATATCCAAATTTACTAAAAAGTGTCCAGTGTTAAAATGGAAATTAAAATTAAAATTTTACTGCATCCTTATTTACATTAAATTAAATGCTGAGTAACATTTCTACGACACAAAATAGACAAATATTAGTATACATATCGAAAATATAACTTACAATTGCTGGCAGGGTACAGACAAAGAATTCAAATTTAATATGACTAAGAATATGTTTTTCTATGTATGTCTGTACAATAGTAAAAATTGTGTTAAATACAAATATATATAAATAAAATAAATATTCACACAGACCCATAAAGTAAAACATGAACAAATAATGTAGTGTCTCTTAAAATTTCAAAACTTTTCCGTTTCCTTTTTTTTACTGCTTCCATTAAAATAATACTTGATATGTAAATAAATGTAGACAAAACTTTTATTGTTAAATAAATATTTAAAAATGGAATTGCAAATTATATAACCAAGACTGTCGGAGTATTTGCATGTTTATGTTTCTGGGTGAATTGTTAATTGAATAAGTTGTTGAGAGATTTCCTAGGAAATTAAATTAGAAAGAAAATAGTATTACCTTGCATTTATTTTACCACTGAGTTCTAAAAGGCAATGTGATTTTAAAACAGATGAACTATACATTATAAGAGATTGAGACAAAACAATGAAAAGTGCTATATTCCACTGGGCTGAATTCTTATATAAACTTCACCAAAGTATACTTTCAGAAAATATTGAAACAAATTGTGTGCAAAACTTTTTTTGCTGAAAAAAATTGTATCTTAGAAATGAAAAGCGGTAAAAACTGGGGTCCATTATTTCTCCTAGCCTCCATAAATTCTCATAAATATCTTAATCAGACATTATATTAAAAAATACTTTTTCCGTTTGTTTTAAAACATCCCTTTTATGCTAATATTCAACTATTCCAATCCAATCGAAATTTATAGTCTTCTTGTGAAATGATACACTGTGCGATCGTCATGAAAAAATATTAATAGATTTCTCCACGTTTAAGTGATTTATGAATATGGGAACTATGATTAATTAAGGAACCTATTTGTGTTGAATTTATTTTTTGCTACCAAGATTTTTAATAGATTTATGTTCGCTAGACTGATCTTCGTTAGTAAAATTTTGAAATGTAATTTATTTTTATATATAGACTTGATTAACTTACATTATGCTGAGTACCTGGCCATGAAGGTCACTCTGGCAATGAACGCGCTGACTATCTTGCCAACAGGGGCGCTGGACGCTCGTTTATAGGTCCTGAACCGTTCTTTGGCATCCCACGTGGATACACTATGGAACGTATTCGTTATTGGGTTGAATCGGAATTTGCCCAATTTTGGTATAATTTACCAGGACTAAGACAGTCCAAATGATTCATTAACCTATCCAGACGTAGATCTATGTCGTTGCTTTCGCTCGGAAAGGGTGACTTGAGGATACATACTGGATTATTCATCGGACACTGTGGTTTAAAATATCACCAATTTTTGTTAGGTAACGTTGAGAATGAACAGTGCAGGTTTTGTGGACTCCAGGCCGAAACCTCTGAACATGTTCTATGCGACTGCCCAATGCTGGCAATATGCAGAACTAAATGGCTCGAAAGGGACTTAATGGCCCCGGGGGACATAATTGATCCCTCACCAAATAGAATACTTGGCTTTAGACGTAGCCTAAATCTGTTAGGATGAAAAAAAAGGCTGCACAAAAGATCCTTTGGATCGCAGTGCGTAGAGCCTCACTAATGATAATAGACTTGGACTTTGTGCTAAAAAAGCTCGGAAATTGATTCTGAGTAGTTAGGTATACTTTAAAGTGGGTGTAAGACTTATATTACAAACATCCGCACAAACTCATAATACCCTCACAACAATGGATATTTGAGGTTTAAATAGGTACATATGTATCATTATCTGTGAGTTCACAATAGGTTCTACTAATATTCTGCTATATGTGTCAGTCGTTAATAATGTAAAGTAAAATTTATTTGAATTATGAAGAAAAATCAATATTTGCAAACGGATGTCTGGCTTTATCTATGTATGTATATCTATGTATATCTACTAGTGGATATAAAAAAGTGTAAGAATAAGTAAATAAAACAAGCCTATAAAGAAAAGAATTTTCAAAAAAAAAAATTATAAAAAAATACACCATAGGTGTTTTCACTTCACTGTTAACAATACCACTGTAATTATTACAATAGCTGAATTCCATGTGAAAATGTTATTAACAAAAAATGTGCATTGTCGTTACTAGAATTGGTGGAATTTTCGTTGTTTGTGTGTTAATAAAGATATAATACCCAGCAGTACTAAGAAACTGCCCCGTATTAGTTTTTTACCTATTTTATCTATCATCCAACGCATTGGATTCACATTTCGGTTACATAGAGCCAGATACATTACTAGCTACCTAACGGGTTACTTTACAAAGCGGAAGATAATTGAACTCAAATAATTAAAAAGACATCTCATATTCAGACCAATATCCGATTACTTACTTTTGGTGGGTTAAATAACTACATTCTAAAATGCATTACAAACTAAACGTTTAAAGTGACTATACTACAGCTTACTTAGAGACACTAAAGAGTTTAATTGATACTTAAGCAAATAGAAAATAAACTGTATGAGAATTTTATCAACACAATTGGCATAAAAACAGTTTGTACGAATTACCCACAAAACATGTAAAGTGGCTATACTTTAGAGACACTTAAGTTACAACTTAATCGACTTTTCCCTATAGTACTTCATAAATAAGAAGTACATATATGCCAAATGACCCAAAATATATCAATGGAGTGTTCTGATATTAGTGACAATTTCTCGAAAAATGTCGAAAAATGATTTCAATTTGCAAATGAGAAATGGGAAAATAATAAAAAAAATAATTAGAATAATCTAGTAAAATAGGATAATCCCTTTTAACCACACGGACATACATTTGTTCAATTTCATGTGAAAATATGTCAAAATATATACTTGATACTTCAAACAGAGTATCTACCATAGAATAAATGCATAGAACGAAAGGAGAGAGAAATGTCAATGACAAAAAATTAAACCACTAGGAAGAATTTTCAATATTTAGCCCTATAACGTCAAACTTTGATTTTGATTTTTTTCATACTTTTTCATATTTTCATTTATTTGAATTTATTTTCTACTGAGTGTACTTTATATGGTTGTGTCATGAAAATTACTATCTTTTCCCAAATATTTGAGATACAATAACAAAATACATGGCAATACATACTCATGAATTGGATTTTTGACAACAAAATTAGGTTTTTGGCTCTCAGTTACCTATGGTAACCTACTTTAAGAGTAAAGAACATTTTGACTTGTTGGGATTGTTATTTTGAGAACTTCAAGAAGAATGAAAAACTCAGTTTTTGGTGAAGGTTGTAAAAAATAAAAATTGTATTCTAAATTCAAAGTTTCTTTTTCATTCACACTAATTTCAACCATTTATCTTGTGAAATTAATAAAAAAAGATAAAAATCTTGCAACAAATGAAGTTCAATTAATTTTACGAAAAATAGTTAAAGTAATTTCATATTCACAATTTCAATTACCTACAGGTTACAACAAATGATACAGCTGCAGATAAGTTAATGTTCTAATAAGTTTATTTGATAAATAACTTTTTGATACTTCTTTATACCATTTATAGCAATTGCAGCTCATATAACAACAATAAAAACTTAATAATAATATAAAACATTCTGCAAGAGCGACTTGAGGGAATGTGCAATGGCCACCGAATTCGTGCGATTTGACCCCATTAGACTTTTCCTTGTGGGTTTTTCTTAAGTCCCACTTATATGCGAATTAGTCACAAACCATATCGGCCCTCAATGTCAACATAACACATGCCTTCGGTCCAATTCAGCCTGATTTATGCCCCAGAGTCATGCATAATTTTATATTTCGGAACCAGCATAGGCGCGACGGACATTCCATACATAACAGTAATTTCAAATGAATACAACATGTGGATATTATTACTCGTATCTCATACAAACTTTGTTTTATTTATATTAAAAGATAAGAAACGCTTAATGAAATACCCTTTATAAGGAAAGGTATTAAAGCGCAAACAAATTTGTTCACCCACAACTAAATAAATATATACACATGCAACACTTTGTTGCAACAGCATGAGCAACGAAAAGGATCATGACATATATAAAAAATCTGAAATATGTAAAAAACCACTTCTTGTGTTAAAGTCAATCCAATATAAAATAAACTTCATTACATTCTTTGTTGCCACTATAAAAAGTAACAATATTAAATAGCATTTCACCATTTGAGGTCAAAGTTGGTTCTGGGTTTATATTGTATTTTTGCTATTTACGTCTTTTACCGCAAACGTAAACTGCTGCATTTTACCATCAACTGTTTGCAATTGATGTTTAATTGAGTTTAAAATAAGCCAAAAGCGTAACAAAACCGCACTAAAATGCTTACACTTACAAACTCACAAACACTCTGAACAACACAATTGAGTTTTTGCCACAAAAGGTAATTCAAAAAGTTCTAACACAGAGAGTCTCAATTGGAGTCTGGATTATATGTATTGTGTTTAAGATGTTGAATTTTGAAGCACGAAGTATTTCCAAATTACTGAATCATTTTCGCTGTTGTAGCTTAGTGGTCTCCTCAAGATACTCACTTGCTCATATGTGCATAGGTTTCTAAATGTATCCTTTGTCCTCATTTAAGAATCACTGGCCAACTAAATATATGTTTGGATATGTGGTGTATTAATAATGTCAGTTTAGTTACAGAGCAATTTATAACCGAACGCCTTTCCGAAATTAAATTTTCAGCGGTTCAAAAAAAAAATACCTATGTATATAGTCTTCAACTCTCCTTTCTTAGTATGCTGTAGAAAATATATATAAATAGTTGTATAGAGTTCAATATGCATATAATGTATAAACATTTTAACAATGTTGAAAAGTTTTTGGTTTCATAGTTGTTTGCAGTTTGATTTAATAAACATGTCAGGTTTCAATTTTAAAAAGAAGTTTATAAAAAATTGTGATAAAGTTTCCTGAGAAGAAACAAAGTGAAATTTGAGTGTTTATTTATTTTATGGATTTATCTAAAACCATTTTATTTGTAATATTTTTAAACTATTACTCAAACAAATTCTTGCACAGTTTTCTATAATACATTTTTTAAACAATTTACCAAATGGTATGATATCTGTGGCACTTATCCTAACCAAATGATATAAGCTGCCGTATTTTAATCTTTTCTGGAATATTTACAAAAAAAACAAGTAAGAAAGTATGGTCGGTCAAGCCCGACCATATTATACCCAACACTAAGTAAAAAAGTAAAACCATTTTTCTTTTAAAATTACAATAATTTGTACTTTTGAGTGATTTTCGGAAGTGGGCCTTATATGGGGGCTATGACCAATTATGGACCGATCACCATGAAATTAGGTCGTGTGATTTGTGTCTATATGAAAGTTTACTATGTTGAATTTTGTGAGTATACCAACATTTTTAAGCGATTTATGCACGTTAAAGTGATTTTCGGAAGCGGGTCTATATGGGAGCTATGACTAATTATAGACCGATCGTAACAAAATTTGGTAACATGAATTTTGTATATATAAAACTTATTTGGAGCGCAATTTGTGGAGATACATTTATAAATTAAACATTTATGACCGATAAAGTCCAATTTCAGAAGGACATTTGTATGGGGGCTAGTTGAAATAATGGACGGATTTCAGCCAGTTTCAATAGGCTTGGTCCTTGGGCCGAAAAAATAATATGTGCCAAATTTGATCGAAATATCTTGAAAATTGCGACCTGTACTCTGCGCACAAGGTTTACATGGACAGCCAGCCAGCCGACCAGACGGACGGACGGACATCGTTTAATCGACTCTAAGTCGATCGGTATACTTTAAGGTGGGTGTTAGACTCATATTTTTGGGCGTTACAAACATCTGCACAAACGCATAATACCCTCCCCACTATGGTGGTGCAGGGTATAATTAAAATAAATTAAAAAAAAATTAAATCTTTTCTGGAATAATTTTAAATCATAACAAGTAAGAGAGCTATATTCGGCTGTGCCGAATCTTATACACCCTTCATCAAATTATACTTTAAAATATAAATTTTAAATATTTTTAAGTAAACAAAATTTTTTTTTTCAAAATTGTTTTTAAAAATATATGTTTTTCCAACTTTTTTTTTTTAAAAAAAAATTTTTTTTGGTAATTTTTCTGGCCGATTTTCTTGATTTTAAATAGCAACCGAGCCGAGAGAATTCCAGATATATTTTTCAATCATGTTTATAAGTTATTTAGGGGCTACGGAAACTTGATTTCAACATACAGATGGACAAACGGATAGACGTACATGGCTATATCGACTTCGCTATCTACAACGATCCAGAATATACATATTTTGTGGGGTCGCACAAAAATTTTTTTTTGATAAAAAAAATTCTGGTTTAAAATTATTTTTCCCGATTTTGACCCATTGTAGGTCCAACTTACTATAGCCTTATTAGTGTTTATAAAAAACCGACTTTTTAAAAAACCGGTTAACCGAAAATTGGCCTTTTTTAAAAAACCGGTTTTTCGGTTAACCGAGATCGAAAAATCCGGTTAACCGTCATATAAGTATGTGTAGAAAACATAAAATGTCTAATAAAGTATATACAGCTTTAAAATTTTTAGTAGTCAGGAATGGTTAATAGTAAATAACTATAAATATACAAAAGAGCTGAGTCCATTTTATTTTGTAAAAATTTCAAAATTATTATGTCAGTCAAATGGAATTGAGTATTAATATATTACTAAATACATATATAATACATACATATACTTGTTTTAATTATTGGTTTATTCAATAAATTTCAACCAAAAAATGTAAATCAATTTTTTAATTAAATATTTGATAATTTTGAAATTTATTATCACCTCGACTTTCTCATATGAAACAGAAAATGTTATAAGTCCCAAAATAGGACTTATAAGATGCAAACGCACTTCTTCTTAGCTGTGATTATTTGTCATTATAAATCATACCAAATAAAAACTCCATTATCAGATTTTAAAAATATTTCAAATCATGGATTTTATAATGTTTTTTGTCTCTCCTGTAATATTTCTGAAAAGCTAACGAAATGATTAATAAATTTAAATTGTATGAACAAAAGACACTAAAGAAGTCAAATTTATTGAAAGAAGGTATGTACATCGAATTCAATTTAACGTTTAGTAAAGTCATCACTAAGTTTTTAATGAATCATTAGTAAGATTTAGCCTAAACTTATAGAATTATGCGGAATTTAATTTTTAATAGTTTCATTATGTGCAAATAAGTTTTTTAGTGAATTCATCGTCCTCTACTATTTAGAATCATTGTAGTTCTTGAAAATATTAATCTGAAGAGGTTTGTATTGTAAATCAGCAGTTTAAATTTTAAATAAGACCAATAATATGTACACAATGAATATTAAAAATGCGCAAAAACATTAGATTTATTAATTTTAGTCCCACATTTTAAAAACCGGTTAACCGAAAATCAACATTTTAAATTAACCGGTTCGCAAAAAACCGAGATTTCGAAGAAAAACCGGTTTTTCGGTTAACCGGTTTATAAACACTAAGCCTTATATACATACATCGTTGAAAGGGACTTTGAAATATCATTACATATTGTCTATATTAATGACTTACTTATCCAGATATATGTAGATAAAAAATAGGCCAAAAGTCAAGGTTATCCCGGTTTTTTCCTTATATCTTAGCCATTTTGTCGATTTTAAATAGCAACCGAGCCGGAAGAAGTTATTCGGGTGCTACGGAAAGTTGATTTCAACATACAGACAGACAGACGCATAGACGGACATGGCTATATGGACTTCGCTATCTATAGTGAAATTACAAACAGAATGACAAACTTATCCTTGCCACTCATGGTGAAGGGTATAAAAGTCAAATATTTTTCGAAAATATTTTATTTTACTTCCCATAAAATTTTTTGATTATCTCATTTGGTTCAAAACTTATGATTTTTGCAACGAAAAAACTTAAATGGCGCCACTGTGCATCGTTCAGATAAGAATATTTTGCAATCATATGATTGCTGTTAGTTCTGTTTATATACCGAAATATCAAAACTGTACATTTTATAATGCGTAAAACTAATAAGGCCTCTGCTAGTAAAAAAAGGCTAGATAATTGATATTTTTGTAAAACTTTTATTGTAAAAATTTATTTCAGGTTGAAACACAATGTGAGAGGGTAAATATTTGTCTGAACATTGGAGGATATTTCGAACATCAATTGAAGATGTGGTCGTTCGTTTGTGTGGTGAAAAATTATTTAAAAGATCTTCTAATTTATGGTAATCAGAAATTCAGGTCCTTCTTGTGTGTTATAATGTCTTCAAACACTGTACGAATGGCTAATATTATTAATATACTATATCGCTGGCTTAACATGCAAAGGCTCTAAGTCCATATTTTAAAATTTTACAGGAGAGACAAAAATCATTCAAACTTATTCTGTAAATATTTTTGAATTCTCTAAACGCAATATTTTTGGTATTTTTCTTTGTTTTCAAATGATAAAATAAGTTTTTGCCGAGATAAAAGGTTTTTTGGACTTAGAGCTTTTTCTATTGCTTAGTTTATATTTTTAGAACTTGTCTTTCATTTCTTATTTACTAGTTTTTATATCTGGATTACTAAGTCATTTAATGATAGAAATTTCAAAGTCCATTGCAACATGTATATAAAGCTATAGTAAGTTGGAACTAAAATGGGCCAAAATCGGGAAAAATATATTTTAACCCGAATTTTTTTTTTCATCAAAAATATTTTTTTGCCATAAATTTTTCTTTTTTAATTTTTTTAAAAAATAAAAAAAAATTGAAAAAAACTTTTTTTAAAAATGGTATATAAGATTCGGCACAGCCAAATATGATACCGTGAAATAGCTCCCAAATGAAATAACTCCCTATGAAATAATTCCCATCAAAAATTAAATAATTCCCAAACTTGAAAAATGAAATAACTGCCAAAGGGTAAAATGAAATTACTCCCAATAATCGGCGGTTTCATAATTTTAAAAATATTACTCTCAAAAAAGCGAAATAACTCCCAATGAAATAAATCCCAATAGAAATGAAATAATTCCCAAACCGAAGTAATTTATTTATGTAATCTAAAAAAAGGAACTATGGGCCCTATGGCGTAGTGCAAAGTTTTACTCCTCTGGGATGTGTCAAAAACTGGCTTCACTCAGAAAATTTGTTTTGCAGTGCGCTAAGGTTTACTCCTCTGGGGTGTATCAAAAACTGGATTCGCTCTGAAGAGTTTTTATTCAACGCAAATAACTTTCATGGCGATCGGTCCATAATTAGTCATAGCTCCCAAATAAGACCCTCTTCCGAAAATAAATTATTGAAATTTTAAAAGAAAAATAATTTTGCTCATTTACTTAGTGTAGGGTATTAAATGGTTGGGCTTGACCGACCATTTTTTCTTACTTGTTTTAATATATGTCATTGAACAATTTGACAGAAAAAGTTAAATTGTACTTTTTATAGGGACTTAGAGCTTTTTCTTGTGATAAATTGTGATAAATTGGACTAAGAGCTTTTGTCTTACTTTTTACTTATTGTACATTACTGCATTAAAATCTCAATTTCAAGAAAAAGTGGACTTAGTGCCTTTGCAAGTTAAGCCAGCGATATAATTTATTTTCGTGAGTGACTTTAGGAAGTGGGCCTTACATGGGAGCTATAAGCAATATAGCCATGATATTAGTGCGTGTGATTTATTTTTGTTAAATTATATTTGAATTCAAAAATTTGCAAGAGATTTATGCTCCTTAAAGTGAATTTAGAAAGTGGGCCTTATATGGGATCTATGACTAATTATAAACCGATCACAATCGAACTAAACATTTATGACGAAGTCCTATTTCGGGGCAAGGTGTACTAATGGACCGATTTCAGCCAGTTTTGATAGGCTTCGGAAAATGATTTTTTGTCATATACTCAGTGTAGGGTATTATATGGTAGTACTTGACTGGCAATGTTTGCTTACTCATTCAGTAAATATATGTAAGGAAAAGCAAAAATATTTTAGTGTTAATAAACTTTTAAACAGATGAAAAATACTTCCCTATATTCATAAATGTACCTTTGATATTGTAACTTTGTTTAAAGTACATTTTTTATATGTACTTTACCCTTTGTACGTGTCGAAGTGAATGCGCTTCGCACTTTTGTTTGTTTTCCAACTAAAATAAAAGCAAACTCTTCAGTTTGTGAAGGTGATGGTTCTTGTATTATTTTCTGTTGTTTTATTATTCACAATATTTACTCTTATTATTTGTTCGAGTGTAAGTCAGTGATCGGAATATGTGAATGTAAGTTTGTTTGTACATAAATCTTGAAAAATAACATTTCGTCATCCGAAATTAAATACATGTGTTTAAGATTTGTGTAAGAAATCCCAAAACCAGTTTATTTTTCATATAATTTTGGAACCAGTAGTAATATTTGGAAACATATTAATAATTAAATAAATGGACGATGATGACTAAGGTCAAATAAAATTAGACATTCCCCTTTTTTCTGACAAAACGAAAATATTGAAACCTTTTATAGTTTGTATGAGTTTTATTGCAATTTGAGTCGTGTACACATAAATACTTATATCCTTTTCAAACCACACTGCCTACCACTGATATTAAATAATCTTCTAAATTCTAAGGGATAAAGACAAAATAACAATAAAGGTACATAAAATCCATTTTTAAATACAAGCTTGCGGTAAATGATACGCAGATGTATCCCATAGAGTTTGTGTAAATATGTAGGTATGAATGTGGAAGGATTTCTCCATTAGTGGTTTTTTGTTTATGTATACATAAGTGTCTACGGATTATAATGGTATTATTAAGGATACAATGTTATAGATTTGTGGTTTAATGTAGATTGTGTGTACTATATGTCCTACATTCACAGATTTTCTTTTACGTTTGCATTGAGTATTTAATTAAAAGAAGGATGGTAAACAATACCATGTGTGCCACAATTCTGTTAATGTTTTTCAAATCAAACAAGGTTTTTATCCAACCTTGAAAGATTTAAAGATAATATTAAAGTAGTGTCAAAAATTATATATGTAATCTATTTTACTACTACTCTAATTTAAATTAGAAGCCTGAATCAAAAACACTACCGAAAAATAATTTTTAAATTTTTTGCATGAAAATCAATAAGTTTTCTAATGCTTACTCGGATCATAATTGCATTTTTGTCAATTTTTTTAAAAAAAATGGAACACCCAAGATGGAATGTAATTTTGTATCTTTGGTGATCCCCAATGAAATTTTAGAATTTAAACCAGATTTTTACACAGAAGTTAATTTACATTATTGTATTAAAAATTAAAAGCCAAAATATGCCACATCTCGAACATGAAGGAAAGGATAACATTCATACATTTGTTTGGAGAATAAAGGTACCAAAATGTATATTACCGGGCGAAATAAAATAAAACAATTTAAGAATGCTTTTATACCCTTCACCTTCGTGTGAAGGGTATATGTAAGTTTGTCATTCCGTTTGTAATTTCCACAATATAATTTTCCGACCCTATAAAGTATATATATTCTGGATCATTATAGATAGCGGAGTCGATTAAGTCATGTCTGTCTGTCCGTCTGTCTGTTGAAATCAATTTTCTGAAGACCACAGATATCCTCGGGATCCAAATAATTCTGTCAGACATGCTTTCGAAAAATTTCCTATTTAAGATCAGCAAAATCGGTCCACAAATGGCTGAGATATGTGGAAAAAACCAGGACAACCTCGATTTTTTACCTATTTTTGACCTACATATATCTGGATTACTAAGTCATTAATATAGAGATTATGAATATCTAATGATTGATAATATCGTTGCAAAGGTCTTTGAAATACAAATTATGTATTTCAAAGACCTTTGCAACGACGTATATAAGACCATAGTAAGTTGGACCTACAATGGGTCAAAATCGGAAAAAATATTTTTTAACCCGAATTTTTTTTCACCAAAAAAAAATAAAAATTTAAAAACAAAAAATTTTTTTTTAAAAATTAAAAAAAATAAATTTTTTTAAAAATAAATTAAAATTTAAAAAAAAAATTTTACAAAAAATTAATTTGGAAAAATAAAATAAATTTTGTTTACCTAGAAATATTTAAAATTTGTCTTTTGAAGTATAATTTGGTGAAGGGTATATAAGATTCGGCACAACCGAATATAGCTCTCTTACTTGTTTTAATATTAAAAGTTCTAAAAACTTAAAAAATATATCATAAAGGAATCACGCAAATATGTATATGACATACATAGACACTAGGGTTTTCAATTAATTGGTTTTCTGGTTTAATCGGTTAATCGAGCAAATAAATAATCGGGCTTTAGATCTAATCGGTTAATTTAAAATTTTTCGATTAATCGAATTTTGTGTATTAAACTAATTATTTTATTAATAAAAAGAACGAAAACATAAACAAATCATAACAATTCAACCAAAAATAATAAATAATTTTCTTTAGCTTTCATAGAACTCGACTTGAAAAATACTCTCTCGCTGATTGTAGATGTTGGAGAAATCGAAAGAATATCCATTATCTCAGTTATTTTTTTTTAGCTGTTTCTAAGTATACAAAATGCTCCATTATACCATTGGATTCCTTTTTGGATTTTGAATACATTTAATAATTTCGAAAAATTCTCATGAAATATTCGTTTCAGTAATGCCTCCAGTTTCTTATATTATCATGTCCTCCTCCGCAAATACATGTAAATTAAATATATTAGTTTTTATACTCACTAAACATGTTTCTTGGATGTCAGAAAAAATATTTGAATTAAATTGGAAAAACTAAATTCAAAAAAAATATTTTAAAGTGCAAAAAAAAAGAAATTTCGGATAATCTGTTAATCGACACAAATTTATCAGTTTATTTGTTATTTGAAAATCAATTTGTTATTTGAAGTCAATTCTGAATTATCCGAAAAGTCAACCGACCAAAATTAGTTGAATTTCCTAATATTCACACAATTATAAAACTGTATAGTTATATAAAATATAATTGGGATGGTATACAATACCAATGTAGAGAAAAGTAGAAGAAAATGTCAAAAGTAACAGGCAAAAAATGTTTTATATGCATTTTATTTCAGCCTTAATAAAGCAATGATATTGAATAAACTTATGCCTTTTTAGGTCAATCACTCTTTTAGATAAAAGAATTGTATGTAATGTCTGATCAACATCTGTTGTTTGTATTACATGCTGATTAAAGTTAGATATTTTCAACATTTTGTACAGTCCACATACACACATATGTTTATACATTAGACTTGCCTTTAAAAAATAAATTTATCTTGGATTATTTAGAATTTTTTATAAAATTACGCAGCGTTACTCGTTTTCTGGCATGGCTTAATATTAACCATATTTACCATCAAGTCATTTTAGATACTTAACAACAGAAGTTGATTTATCAATGTCAAATTTGTTTTTTGAGTGCAGGTTTAATGTAAATATGCTTTCATATAATAACAGAAAGAAAGATAAAATACTTAAGTTGTATAACGTCTGACAGTCGGTAATATTGATAGAAATAATTTTAAAGTATTATACAAAAGAATGAAAAGCAAATATTAATCATATCTGATAAATTTTAAATGAGATGCTATGTTTTGTTTTGTGATTTTATAGTCATATAATCAGTCTATAGGCAGTATTTAAGTTTATTTTCAAATTTATTGTATCACAAAACGTGTTGTATGCATACTGGAATTCTTCAAAACTCACTGTCGTTGAATTGGTATGATAAATTTGGGTTTTAATCAAATTAATATTAAGTATACGTGGTTGTACACTGGCATTGAATATTCCAAAAAAAGGAGAAAAATAAAATCCACTTTCTGTTTCCTTACTAAGTTTTTTATATCATTTACCATAAGCAGCCTATTATGAATCCTAAATCCTCATTCTAATGATGTCCATGTGTAATACATTTCCCAAAACCTCTGCCGAATATAACATTCTCTCACTTGTATTAATTTAAGTATGCGATTTTTTAATCATCACATTATATAGCACATCCAAACTATAAATGAATAAATCTTTAAATTATAATATTTTTATTTACTTAATCAAAATAAATAAGCATGTCAAAGAAATTTAATACATTTATTCAGTATTTCTCAAACACCAGGAAAAGTAAATAAATATAATTTGTAAAATGTTAAAAGATAAAAATTCAAAAAACAACTTTCATAAAGACACCATATAAAAGATTTACGAAATTGAATTTGAAAAGTTTGTCTTTTATACTTGTACTTTTTCCCATCATTTTCTATGTTTGCTTTTATTTTGTTTTATAATAATAAATTTGTAGTGAATCTTATTCATACATTTCTTATAGGACTTCCCAGTCGGTTTTCAGCTATAAATGCAAATGTAGAAAACCCAAACAACAATAATAACAAAACAATAATAGCAAAAAAAATTCATCATAATTTCCTGTTTGGCTTTTAGAAAATACCGCAGACGAACAACTTCCTTTTCGAATGAAAATATAAGCAAAGCACATGGTAGACTTGAGACGAAATCGGTGAATTATGGTTTGGTTGATTAGCTGACATATCGATGGTCATATTTTGATAACTCAGAACAAAATTTAAGTTTCCAAGATGAGACAATGATGTAAAATGATTTATCCATCATAAAGATGTTGTCAGGCAACATTATATTTTCTTGAAAAAATGTTTAGCTTTTTGGATTATCGGTAATCTAAAAAACAAATGCTGGAAATTTGAATAAAATCGAATACATGTAGAGTAGGGTTATTTTAGAGTAGGGCTGACTAAAGTCGAAAAGTTGAAAAAAGTCGAGCAATCGATTAATTTATCTAAAAAGTCGAACAGTCGATAAAAAAAACATAATAAACATGCCAATTTAGCAATGTAAATTTGTTTGCTATTTTATAAATTTAAATCTAACTATTAGAAACAAAAGTGATAATATTATTTAATATATTATAGCCTTGATACGTTTAATTTTTATTGCTAAACATTACAAAAGGCGCATCAATAAATGTAGAAACCATGTACTTTTTACAAGAAATGGTAAAAAGTCGAAAAAAGAAGTCGAAACTTCGAAAAGTCGACTTTTCATAAATTACAAAAAATCGACTTTTTAAAAAACGAGAAAAGTCGAAGGGTCGAAAAGTCGACTTTTTGTTTCAAGTATATATCCTTAAATAAGAGTTATCCTAGTGACCATCGATATGGATTTCATTTAATTAATTACTAATTACACTGTCCAACAGCATTTTTGGAACAGAATTGCAACGCTATAATTCTAAAAGGGTATATCAAGAAGATTATTTGTGTAGAATAAACTTATATACCTGCTGGTCTGAGTTTTTTTTTACAGTCGTTCAAAGTTTTAATTTATACTAAACGAAAAAAAAAAATTGTAATTTAAGGTGTGAGAGAATTCTTATTGTCAGTGTTACATTGTGGAATTTTATGGGGATCATTTTTGTGGAAGATCTTAACCCTCCTCTAGCAAAAAGGACATTCAAGAATTAAAATATTCCACGAAAATTTTTGCCGGAAATTTTCAATTGGGATTATTAAAGATACAAAAGTTGTAAATAAAGCTCTTTACGCTTAATTAGCAAAATTTCACGCCACCTTTGGTCTCGATTTTTTTAAAAAATCGCTAAAAATCCATTTATGATCCGAATGAGGTGATATAAAAATGTAAATAATCCTTTAGAAGATCTACAACAACATGTTTACATATGTAGTTTATCTATTTTAGTTCAAAAGATATTTAGGTTTATTTTTTTTTGCTCGATAATTTTAAGTTTTTTAGATATTATGGGACTACGGAGGATCGAAATTTTTTTCTAACTAAGAGATTAACACTTCAGTAAAATTAAATAATTTTGTAAATCTTTTGAGATATCATTTACCTTAGAAACTAAAAAATTATAATATAATAATTTGCCATGAAGAAAAATATAAAATTTAACAACATATAGGATAGGATACAAATATTTAGCTTTATCTAGGATCGGTGCTTCCAATTTGTATAATTTCTTATTTAATCATAATTTTTTTAAAAAATTTTGATGGCGCTGGAGGCGATGTATCCGATTAAGTGTGCCAAATTTTATTTTACACGCTTTTGTATTAAGTTCTCCTTCCATGTCATATAAAACTTTATATAGTCCCGAAGAATATTTGTTTCTATAAAAGAAAAAATATAGGAACTTTTTTGTGAACAAAAAGTAAAAATACTGCCACTTTTACATGTTCCAATTTTGGATGCAAGTAACTTTTTATAGGGACGAACTAACTTTAAGCTAATTACACTGTGCTAGTTGAAAAAACTGTCAAGCGGGGCACCCGGTGGGTTAAGCTAATTCGGGTACGCTAAATTCAGTGGTGCTAACCGATTTTTTAGGTTAGCTCGTATTTTCGAGATATACCGTTATTTCGAAAATGGAGGAGGTTGCACAAAATATATTCGCGTAACTCAAAAACGGTTTATTTTATTGAACAAACTGAAAAAAACGAAATTCCGCCACAAAATTACCTTTAAGCAAGGCTTGACATGTTTTTAATCTTCGCTGTCATTTTAGAAATATTAATTTTTTTTTTAGAAAAATTTCGAAATTTTTGGTTTTTAAAACGGCATCTTAATTTTTAAATTCAAATGCATATAACTTTGGAGTCAGTCATGTTTGACATATAAATTTGTAGTTAGTCCAAAAACGAAAAAAGGAGCAAATGGGGACCCGCTGTTAGCAAAAAACTGAAGTATGGTGGTAAAAATTTTGATAATTTAATTTTCAAATGCGAATATCTCCTAAGCTGTAAGAGATAGTTGATAGCCAGGTTTTTTGTAGTGCTCGATGAGGAGATTCTATATGTGTAAGTTTTTTGAAATCGGAACACAAACGAAGAAAGACGATCGTTTTAAAAATGTATCATACCCGAGTCCAACTTTGGGGACCCCTGGCCGCACCTCTGGTATACTCATGCGGTCAAAATTCAAACCTTAAATTCGTCAACACTTATTCTTTGCAGATGTCAAATTTCATTCAAATCGGACTAAGGGTTTAGATCTATTTCGCTCTTTTTTGTCTATACCTCTGTGTACTGCACGATGTAGCTAATTACTACGAGTTATGTATTTTGATAAAATATTAGGGGATATTTGTATTATTTTTTGTGAATAAAATGAAAAGTTGTGAACAGAATTTAATTATTTAGAGCTTATTTTATTTGGAACTTCGTTTTCTAAATGTGAAATAAAAATTAAAATCGTATAATAATTTAGAAATTTTTCTAAAGAATTATTTTTTTTTTCAAAAAAAACTTTATATTTATAGCCCCATTGAATTGAGCGTACCCGAATTAGTTTAAGCCGCTGGGTGCCCCTCTTGACAGAAAAAAGTGGCAATTTCATGCATAGTGTTATTTTTATTTTATTCGGAATTTTATAACAATAGCTGATATTTTATCTCTTGAACTAAAAAGATTTTTGAATTTCAGCTCATTCGGATCATAAATAAAAGTTTGCCAATATTTTTAAAAATGTTAGACCCAATCGTAAAGATTATTATTTACAACTCTGGTATTTTTGGTGACCACCACTGAAAATTTCCGGCAAATATTTTCGTAAAATATTTGAATCCTTCGTTTAATCCGTCGTTTTGAAAGGACTTAATTTTTTCGAAAAAAGGATCAAATTGACCCCTAACGAGAGGAGGTAGATGGTTAAAATCTTCCACAAAAGTAATCCCCATAAAATTCCACAATATAAATCTGATAACAAAAATTCTCACAGACATTAACTTACAACATTTTTTCATTTAGTATAATGTTCCCTTCGATCAAAAAATTAAAACATTGACCCACTGTAAAAAAAACTGAGACCAACAAGTTTATTTTACAAAAATTATCTACTCTCTATTCAGTTCCAATCAAAAAGTCCTTTGTCGACCGACGGTACTTATAAGTATCATAACAATAATAAGCATACAACATGAAAACCAAACATATTTTTACCCTTTATGCTCAAAAGTACTTTGAAGAACACTATCATCTTTGGAATAATATATATTTTTTTGCCTATTGGCAAACTCGCTTAACCAGAATAACGGTGAATTAATTCATGTTCTCATTGTGATGTTTATTTATGTTGTAATGGTATAAAATACTGTTTCGTAAAATACCATAAAATCGACATGTAATAAAAAATGTTATAAAAGTTACAAAACAATTCAATATATTAATAAAATTTAAACAAAAATCTATGAGTTTCTTTATCTTTTGGATGATGCTGACCCAACTGTACAAGGTCCCTTTCGGATCCTTGCAGGTCCTCCGCAAAGTTAACATTTTGTAAATAACTTATTTTCAATATTTCATAAAAAAATAAAACTTTTTCAACGATTTAAATTCTTGGTCCACAAGGGGTTAATTTGTTGGATGGTGTTATTTTGTATAAGGGACAAATTGTGCAATTTATGAGATGTTACCAAGTTATACGTTTTATACCCTACACCACCATAATGGGGAGGGTATTATGCGTTTGTGCAGATGTTTGTAACGCACAAATATATTAGTCTAACACCCACCTAAAGTATACCGACGAATTTCAGCCAGTTTCAATAGGCTTGGTCCTTTGGCCGAAAAAAAAATATGTACCAAATTTGATCGAAATATCTTCAAAATTGCAACCTGTACTCTGCGCACAAGGTTTACATGGACAGCCAGTCAGACGGACGGACATCTTTTAATCGACTCAGAAAGTGATTCTAAGGTGGGTGTGTGACTAATAGCATATACAGACGACAGCGTTAATTTACATTAACAGTCTTAATTCAAATTAACTTGTGAATTATCCCCATACTAATGCGCATTAACTTTGACGTAAATACGCAAAATCAAACTGAATTTAGCTATTTCAATATGGCAATACCGTCGACAATCAATCAGCTGTTGGAAAATTGTTTACTATTGTAAAAGAAAACGTAACACAGTAGAATAGTAAAAAGAGGGAAATAAAGCTGCAACTTCTAAACGCATTCGTAATTCAGCTCTGGGTGGAGGAAGAACTCGCGCGTCATTGCCATTATCGTTTAAGGGCAATCAGGCCGTCCTTTTTTCGCTGCCTTCGAGGGATTGCGTTTCACTCGCATTGGTTGATGGTTGGCGTCGTCTAACTGTACCGCGTTACGGTTCTTCGAAGTTTTCACATTAACCACATGCATTCGTTTTGGTTATAATTTATAACCTATAATTTGTCGTGGTGGAGTACCAAACAAAACTCAATTTGGAACACTGGTGGAGTACCAAACAAAACTCATATTGGATTTTGGTGGAGACCATAAAACTCAGGAGTTGAGTTCGAGAATTCCGGCTTCCTATACGAAGGTATAGGTCGATGTGGTAATTCCTGGAGGAGACTCTTAAAGGGCGTAAGCCAGATTTGCTGATGGCGGTATTTTTAGGCCAAATTTAACTTAAAGGAAAACAAACAAACAAACAAACAAACTTCTAACCGGTTAGCCCGGTTTGAATGAAATTTCACACTAGCGGCCATTGGTCCCCAAAGTAGGACACCTCGGGTATGTTAAATTTTTAAAACTTTTTTTCAAAATGGGCCTTTTTTTATTTTTTCTTAAAATAAAGCTTAGATATTTTCCTTTCAGACCTATTTGGTGATATCTATCAAAAAAATTGTTTTGTAACTCAAAACATGAAATTTTTTACTTTTTTTTTGCAAAATCAAAAACTTTGTTGACTTTTTTTTTTTCAAAATGCACCCTTTTATTTAAACTTTTTTTTTTCTAAAAAGAAAGCTTGGATATTTTCCTTTCAGACCTATTTGGTGGCTTAGTGGGATGCGAGTGGGATATCTTTCAAAATAAATGTTTTTAACTCAAAACATGGAATTTTTTTTCATGACTTTCTTTCCAAAATGGGACCTTTTTTTAATTTTTTTTTTGTTAAAAAAAAAGCTTGGTTCTAGTCCTTTAAGATCTATTTGGTCGCTTAATGGGATGCGAGTGGGATATATAGCAAAATAAATGTTTTGTAACTCATGATATACAATTTTTGGTTTTTTTTCGGCAAAATCGAACTTTTTTTCAAAAGGGGCCCTTTTTTAAATTTTTTATTGCTCGTAGTGGGATGCGAGTGGTATAGTATCAAAAAAGCTCTTAAAGGAATAGACCTAAGCTTTCTTTTGAGCAAAAAAAGGGCCCATTTTGAAAAAAAAGGTAGAAAAGTTTTTGATTTCGGAAAAAAAATATTAAAAATTTTTTATTTTTTTTCGAAAGATTGAAGAAATAGCTATCTAAACTATTTGGAACACATTTTGCTAAGAACAATAGGTAATAAGTTACATGGATGAGAAAAATCACATGTTTGGCCAAAATGTCAAATTTTGACCCCCTCTAACTCAGAGTGTTCTGGACCGATCTTGTTGAAAAATTGTGTCTGAATTACTATCCAATAGGTCTAACCTTGGTGTAAATTTCATCTCGATCGGAAGACATCGATTTTAAAAAGTTGGTTCACTTGACGTGAAATCCCCATGTGATAAATAGAATTGTTTAAAAATAATGACTAACACCAAAGTTATATGCATTGGAAATTGAAAAATTTTAAAAAGGCGATGATTCGATGTTTTGGGTATTTTTTCATTTTATGTCATCGCAAATAATTTCTAAGACGAAGTATAAGGAATTTATAATTTTTGAAAAGCTAGATTTTCATGATATATTTTAAATATCCATAAAAAAACGCCTATTTTTATATAAAATTGAAGTTTAGGGCAAAAATTCTCAAATCGCATAGTCGATATCAAAATTTAGTAACCCATTTTAGATGTCCAGATATGTTCTTAATTATTTTGTAAAAGGTTCCGATAACTCCGCCCTGGTATGGATATTATAGCCAAAAAAACTAAAAGATCAAATTTTTGGAATTTTTTAACACTTGTTTGGATATTGCGGGATTCCTGATAACAAATTTGTTTTTATTTTTGCATTTTCAATAGAAAATGCTAAAATTCTCAAATAAAACTTTAATTTCAATTTGCAAAATTTTGTATCTTCGCAAAAACGCATTTGAAGCATTTTTTGTCATATTTTCCAAAAAGTATTCCATGAATTTTTTAATTGCCAAATTTTATATATATTTTGGAAAAAAAGGCAAAATCGCCTATCCATTGATATAAACACGTCTACCTTGTGTTTACATGGAAACAACTGTTTACTAAATTCAAAAACTGTTGTCTGTCTGAGTTAAATTTTAATTCACATCTGTGTGCTGTTAATGCAAATTAACTCTATCGTATGTTTATGGTATAAGATTTTTCGACGCTACAAACATCAGCATAAATGCATAATAACCACCCCACTATATGGTGTAGGGTATAAACACTCATGAATTATGTTTTTGATGAAGAAATTTAAGCTGCTTATTTGTTGCCACAAATTGGTTAATTTTCAATTATTCTTCAGAATTGTGTTGTTCTTAGCACTTTATTTATTTAAAACACTTTACAACTTAGCCTCGTCCTCTGGCATTTAATCTCATTTTCACGAATTTCTTTGCCAACCACTTGAATGGAAACCGCAGCTAAAAATATTCTTTCTTGCACGAGTGAGTGAATATTCAACAAAACAGTTTTGCGTGTTGGTGATGTACAATTGTTAGCTTTGGCTGTTACTGACTTATTTATCTTTGCTATACAGATTTTTCCTGTATACATATGTAAGTATATATTTTTTTTTTTATAAAGCACAGATAACATCAAACACATTATAAACCGCACACAAAAGCCACATAATGTCGCCACAATTTTGCGTAAATGCAAATAATAACAATATTAATATGTATTATAATTAAAGTGACCAGATATGAGAAAGCAAAAATTTTCAGAAAATTCCGATACGTATATTTGCAGATAATACCTAGAATATAGATTGCTATATTAGGAGAAACTGTGTTACAAAATCAAAATTTATTAATCACCAGGAAAACATTTCTTTTATTTATTTAAGAAATTAAGTTTATCTTTTTTTGCTGCATATCATCAATATTTGCAATAATTATACCACTATTTCAAACTCTTCTGTAAAATATTCTCTCAGTTTAGGTCATCCCATTAAGACAGACATTGATTGCACTTCCAAAACAACTGTCTATTTTAAGAAAGCACACTATATTATAATTTTATGTTTTAGAGCAACATCAGTAAAACCAAAAGTCAATTTGAATACGAAAATATCGTTCTTTTCTGAATGACTTTAGGGTGGTCCTTATTTCGCACTTTTTAGATTGTAAAAACTGAACTCTGTAAATTTTAACGATAAACGATTATCGTTTAGATATAGCACATTTGACTTCATTTGTTGTTTTGAATCCTGAGTCAAAGTAGGATTATTAAAAAAAAATAAAAAAATACACTGTAAACCCAAGTAAGATAATAGCCCAATGCACAATCTTATGAAAATGGTCTTGCATCATTGTATATGCATTGCCTTTTTACTATACACTAATAAAATATACAGAAATAAACCATTGTGATTAACTATAATATGTTATTTTTGCAATAGTAGCAGTTATTTAGAGAACAAAAATGTATCTTAACAAAATAATATTAGCTTTTTAATATTTTTCAGTGTAGACGTCTACCTTTACAGTTTTTGATAATTTTGACTCTATCTAAAGAAGTGGCCACTAAAAATCCGTATGCACTATAGTAGTCATCAAAATGGAAAAAGATTTACATACGTTTTTAACAACAAATCTACCATTATTCTACAATGAATTGCAAATCATTATGTTTAGTTTTAAAAAGTGTAGACACAATGGAAAATGAAGCTAGAGATAAAATTGTGCACAAATATCTAGAAAATCCCACTTTAACAGGTTAAAAGATAGCCAAAATCTGATTTTCGGCAGATATCATATCAAAATTTTTACGTCTCGACAGCTCAAGGTTGTGTGGCCATTAAATATGAATATGTAAAATTTAACAAAAATTGAATTTCAGAATTTTCAGAATTATATATAAAAAGAGAGTTTGGAAAAGCGATTGCTGTCATTTATTAGACATCACACATCTGATACAAAGTTTCAGCCAAGTTATCATTACTCAATGACAAGTTGTCATTACTCAAATACTACTATGAAGTGGTATAATGAGAATAATATTGATGAGAGATATTGGGCAATTGTTAAACGTAAATTTAAAAAGAGTGCAGGTACAGTAAATAACTAGATTTTGATGAGAACAAAGTAGAATAAATATGCTGGAATAACGGTAGAAGTGGGAAGAAATGTTTTTTTTTTTATTTATATTTTTTTTTTATTATAATATTATTCCTGCCTTTAATTTCTAGGCCTCTCTCAATTGAGAACCATATTTGGAAAATTAGATGAGTGGTAAATCAGCTCTACGCAGCCTTGAGCTGTCTTGAGTTGCTGTAAGTAGCCTTGCGAGCGGGTTCGGATGTTGATGTAATTTTGATAAATAAGCTTCACGAGTTTTTCTGAATTCATCCTTGACCAAGGGCACATCTAAGTCTCTGTGGATGTTCTCGTTTCTTATGTACCATGGAGCTCCCGTCATGGTTCTAAGAATTTTGGATTGTGCCCTCTGTATAAGATCTATACTGGTATTGCTTGCTGTTCCCCATAATTGGATTTCGTATGTCCAAATTGGTTTTAAGACTGTCTTATACAGGATGACTTTGCAGTTAAGGCTTAATTTCGATTGGTGGTGGATTAGCCAGTGTAAATTAGAAACTTTTAGTTTCATGTGGAGCCGCTTTGCTTCTATGTGCCGACGCCAAGTAAGACGTCTATCTAAATGAATGCCAAGGCATGTAACGTGGTCAGACTGTGGGATGTTCACACTGTTTAGTGTCACTGGTGGACAATTTCCTCTCCTAAGTGAAAACGTTACGTGCTTGCTTTTAATTTCGTTCACTTGTATTCTCCAATTTTTTAACCACGTCTCCACGTGCCTGAGATAATTATCAAGGTTTCTAGATGCTACATTTAAGTCCACATGAGAACTAAGAATTGCAGTGTCATCTGCAAAGGTGGAAATGGTTAATTCTTCGAACTAGGGCAAGTCTGAGGTGTATAATAAGTACAGGGTTGGTCCTAGAACACTTCCCTGAGGTACACCAGCATTAATCGCATAGTCGCTTGTCACATAATCGCCGCATTTTATCCTAAACAAGCGATCCGATAGGTAAGGCATTAGGCATTTAATCTTGTGTATTAGACCCTTATGCCAAACCTTGTCAAAAGCCTGGGCAACATCTAGAAATATTGCCGAACAGTACTTTTTTAGTTCGATCCTTTTTTATGATCCTCTGAACATCTTCTATACTAACAATGATTAGTTCGGAGTCTGTTCCAATCCGAACAGGTAAATCCCCCAATACAAAATTATTTGATGGGGGGTTTGGTTGGAACACATTACTTAAGTGTTCAGCGAAAACTACGGCTTTATCCTTTGCACTACGTACTCAGGAACCATCAGATTTTCTTATCGGACTTTGACCCTCTACCGGTGGCTTAATATTCTTAGCTGCCTTCCAAAGGGAGAAGTTTGTGTGCTTAGTACTGGTTAAACTTTCAATATAGTTTCGATTTCTGCGATCCTCTTCAGACTGAAGGGCTCTTTTTAATTTCTTGCTTGCAATGGACAGCCTCTGCTTAGCAGCAGGGGATCTGTTGTGTTGCCAATCTCTTCTACATCTCCTCTTTTCGAGGAGGAGTCTATTAATTTCTGCATTAGAAATACACATTTTAGGATTAGGAGGAATTTGGCACTTAGAGTGATCCAAGGCCGAAAAGATTAGATACTTCAAGTCTCTGATACAATCATTGATATCTTCCTCACACTGTATGTTACATTCAGTGTGGATGTGGCTGCTGATGTATTTTCTATATTTCAACCAATCAGTCTTGAATAATGAAGCTTCCGTTGAGACGATTGATATTGGCCGTAATAGTGTAGTATAACGGGAGTATGATCAGAAGACAGTTCATATGATATTTCTGCAGTAATAGAGTTTCTGTTTATATTCCTTGATATGGCAAAATCTATTAGATCAGGTATTTTTCTAGGATCAGAAGGCCAATAAGTGGGCTGACCCGGTGATATAAAATCTAAGCAATTTTTTCGATCAAGAAATGTTGTGCAGCTATTAATAGGAGGCACAAGAAGAAAAGCCAGAAAATTTATTCGCAATAAAGACAAATAAACCTACAGCTATATTTAAAGCCTAATAAATTACCTTTAATTTCATGTATAAAATGTTAACATACGTTGTTTCATTTAAAAGTTTTGCTCGCTTTAATCCGTACGGATTTTAAGTGGCCACTTCTTTATTGGGTGTATGACTTAAAAATTCAGGATTTTTTAAAATTTTCAGCTTTAGTTTTGAAACACTTGCACAATATCAACCTTTCAAAGTATTGGCCATTTTTAGCTACGTCATTTTTCCATCGTTCTGGCAACATATGGATTCCGAGCCAAAAGAACTGCTCAACTTTTGAGGCCAAGAACAAATACGTGTTAACACTAAGGTTATGTTGTTTCAGTTGGGCTTAAGGGCTTATCAAAGTCAGAATTTTTTTTGAAAAATTTTAGTTTTCTTATATCTCGAGCTCTAATTGATACTGTTTGATAAACTTTTAGTATTAGATGTACCAATCAATGCCTTATGTGAATTTATTGACCAACACATTTTTAATCGGTCCTATACTTTTCCCGGGGGGACTGAAAATATGATGGGACATATGTGTCCCATTCGTCGTCAAATGTAAAAACAAGGGAGATTTTTCTTTTAAATTTTTATATTTTATTTAATATTTTATAATTGAAAAACAATGAAAACACAAACAATTCAGTAAAAAACACTAAAAAAAAATATTCGTTTAAAATTATGAGATCTTGTAAATGGGTCATAAAATCTATATCAAAATCGAAATTAGTTGTGATAAAATTCAAAACAATTTCTGTTCCACACATTGGTACATTGGTTTTTTACATGCGAAACAAATTGTTTTTGTTCGACTATCGATTTAGTTCTTTGTCCTGACTCCTGCATTCTATCTTGTTTGATAATGTCCAGCTACATCCATCAAAAAACTTAAGAACAAAAAATCTGATCTTCGATTGATCATAAGTTTATATAATAATATTGGATTATTGGAAATGTTATCGAAATATAACATTTTCTTGGTCTGCTGTCATATCTTGAACCACGGATTCGCCAATGTCAACCTGCCTCTTTGCCTGTGTATATATCAGTATAAATAACCTATTTAAACTCGTAAAGACTCCCCAGCTTATGATATTGTCTTTCATATATTAATTTTATCATATGCTCGTCTATAGACAGATAATTATTTGCCTTGGGTCAAAGTTTTTCCAAATGCTGAGTTGAAATTATTTATTACTGGTCGTATTTTGAAGGCCCAATTGTGTAATGGGTCGACGACTTAGCTGTGCAATCATATTTCTGCCAATTTGTGGATACTCATTGCTTTCAATACTTCCTTACTTATGGAAAATATTATACCTTTCTGCACACAAGAACGTTTCGTTTGGGGAAATTGTGTACTATATTAGTGTGTCGAACTGTCAAACTGTATTAAACACTTCAAAAATATCTTTGGGTATAAAACCTGACCGTATATGCAATCTGGTTCGGTACGTAATTTCGATTCGCTTTTTTCCTCTGAAATTTAACTAAAAATTCATTGTCTGCTTTAGGTTTGGGAACACCTTTTTCGTTGTTCGATTTTATTGGTTTTGTAATGTAAATAAAGCAGTACTCTACTTTTTGAAACGAAAAAAAGCTTTTAATCGTTCAATGCATTTGTTGCAATAAATGCAATAAATTTTTATAAATTTCCAGCGGAAAATTCTTCGTCGTGAAAGGGTTAAAGATGTATAGCAAAACCTCCCGCATATAAAGATTCGTTGGTACAAATTTCGAAATTTTTGAAGCAAAACAAGTAAGAGTACTATATTCGGCTGTGCCGAATCTTATATACCCTCCACCTAAATATGATGGTATAACAACTGAAATAATATACTTAACAATTGTTAGAAATACTAGTTTACGCAGACAATATTTTATTTCAAAAGTACATAATATAATTGAAATTCCTATTGGAACGTATGACATTTAACAATTTATATACTTAATATTTAGTTAATACGTTTGGTCAACATTTTTCCTTTTTTACCAGATTATAAAAAAGGGTATACAAATATATTTAGACAAATTTCAAGCTATTGGGTTGTGGGACTTATATGGGAGCTATGACCTATTATGAGTCGATTGTCATAAAATATTTTAACGTGATTTTTATGTATTTATATTGGAGTTGTTGCGAAATATGGACCAATATTCACAAAATTCAGTAGTATGATTTTAAAAATTACTGATCGGTGTACTATTTTGGTTCAATATATGGAAGCTATGACCTATTATGGACCTAAGTATTTGAGAGCTATTTTTGTACAATTTTATATAAACAACGGCATTATCAAAAGTGGACATTATATGGGAGATATGGTTAATTATGGACCAATATTTTAAAAATCTTGTTGTACGATTCTTGGATACAAATTAGTGATCGGTGTAAAATTTTGGTTCAGTACAGATTACTTTAAATATTTGTGTAGGTTAATGTGTTTTCCGGAAGTGATTCTTATATGGAGGTTATGACCAATTATGGGCCTATCATCGTAACATTTGGTACATCGATTTTTGTGTACATATATTGAACAAATTTGTTTCGAATTTTAACCTGATAACTATATTTGTAAGAAATTTATGAGGATATTAGTGATTTTCGGGAGTGGACCTTATATGGGAGCTATGGTTAAATATGGACCGATATTCACAAAATCCAGAAGTATAATTACTGGATTCAAATTACTGGATCTGTGCGTAATTTAATTTTGATATCGATATGTTTTTAATACTTTTTAAGGTTAATATCTTTTTTCGGAAATGGGCCTTCTAGGGGAGCTATGACCAATTATCGGCCAATCTGCATAAAATTTGGTACAGTGATATCTATATATATGAGTATAACTTTTGTCGAATTATAGCATGATAAATGTATTTATAAGAGATTTATGAGTACTTAACTGATTTTTGGAAGTGGACCTTATATGGGAGCTGTGGTCAAATATGGACCGCTATTCACAAAATCCAGTAGTGTGATTTCTAAATATAAACTATGGATGTGTGTGAAATTTTGTTTTGATATTGATATTTTTTAGATATTTATGTAGGTTAATGTTGTTTTTCGGAAGTGGTCCTTATATGGGAGCTATAACCAATTATCGGCCGATCTTCATAGAATTAGGTACAGCGATTTTGGTATATATGGGGATTATTCATGTCGAATTTCAACTTGATAGCGATATTTATAAGACATTTATGCTTATTTAAGAGATTTTCGGAAGTGTACTTTATATGGGGGCTATGGTCAAATATGGGCCGATCCATGAAAAATTTTGTAATATAATTTCTTTTACCACGAAACTTATTTTTGCTGAATTTCATGTGGATATTCCTATTCTGTAGGCATTTATAGACCATAGAACCATATTTCGGGAAGAAATTTGTATGGGGGCTAGGAGAAATCATGGACCGATTCTTATAATTTTCACCAGAGTTAATCCTTTTATCACAAAAGTAACGAGTGCAAAATTTTATGATATTAGCTGCAATATATTTACAAACAAGTAAGAGTACTATATTCGGCCGTGCCGAATCTTAAATACCCTCCACCTAAATATGATGGTATAAAAGCTGAAATAATGTAACAATTGTTAGAAAGACTAGTTTACGCAGAAGATATTTTATTTCAAATGTACAAAAAATTGTATCTAATTCAGCAATTTATAACTGAAATTCCTATTAGAACGTTTGACACAGTTAATTATTGTGTTTTAATTGAGAAATTGTCGTCTAAATTTAATTTTTCTAAATCTTCGTGTACATTATTATTTTCTTACATAGGTAACCGTAAACAGTTTGTTGGAACTGGGTTAAACGATCTACAATATCTGAGTGTCAAAGTGGCGCACAGTGGTATGAGAAAAAAAAGAGGGAAACAAATCTGTAACTTCTAAACCCTTAGTCCGATTTTAACGAAATTTCACATGCGCAAAGGGGAAGTGTTGTCGAGTTTAAGTCTGGACCTCAACATTTTTCCCTTTTAACCTCAAGTGAAGAAACAGAGTATAAAAAAGGGTATACAAATATATTTATTTCAAAATATTTGGTTGTGGGACTTATGCGGGAGCTATGACCTATTATGATTCGATTGTCATAAAATATTTTTACGTGATTTTTATGTATTTATATGAGAGCTGTGGCCAATTATGGACCAATATTCACAAAATTCAGTATTATGATTTTTGAATAGAAATTACTGATCTGTGTACTATTTTGGTTTAATATATGGATGCTATGACCTATTATGGTCCTAAGTATTTAAGGGCTATTTTTGTAGAATTTCATATAAACAACGCTATTAACAAGAGTGGATCTTATGTGGGATCTATGCCGACTTATGCACCAATATTTAAAAAATCTTGTAGTACGATTCTTGGATACAAATTACTCATCGGTGTAAAATTTTGGTTGAGTGTAGATTTTTATGGATATTTGTGCAGGGTAATGTGTTTCCTGAAGTAGTTCTTATATGGAGGTTATGACCAATTATGGGACTATCATCATAAAATTTGGTACATCGATTTGTGTATATATTGAATAAATTTGTTTTGAATTTCAACCTGTTAACTATATTTGTAAGAAATTTATGAGGATATTAGTGATTTTCGGGAGTGGACCTTATATGGGAGCTATGGTTAAATATGGACCGATATTCACAAAATCCAGAAGTATGATTACTGGATTCAAATTACTGGATCTGTGCGTAATTTCATTTTGATATCGATATGTTTTTAATACTTTTTAAGGTTAATATCTTTTTTCGGAAATGGGCCTTATAGGGGAGCTATGACCAATTATCGGCCAATCTGCATAAAATTTGGTACAGTGATATCTATATATGTGAGTATAATTTTTGTCGAATTTTAGCATGATAAATGTATTTATAAGAGATTTATGAGTACTTAACTGATTTTTGGAAGTGGACCTTATATGGGAGCTATGGTCAAATATGGACCGATATTCACAAAATCCAGTAGTTTCTAAATATAAACTATGGATGTGTGTGAAATTTTGTTTTGATATTGATATTTTTTAGATATTTATGTAGGTTATTGTGTTTTTCGGAATTGGTCCTTATATGGGAGCTATAACCAATTATCGGCCGATTTTCATAGAATTAGGTACAGCGATTTTGGTATATATGGGGATTATTCATGTCGAATTTCAACTTGATAGCCATATTTATAAGACATTTATGTGTATTTAAGAGATTTTCGGAAGTGTACTTTATATGGGGGCTATGGTCAAATATGGGCCGATCCACGAAAAATTTTGTAATATAATTTCTTTTACCACTAAACTTATTTTCGCTGAACTTCATGTGGATATTCCTATTCTGTAGGCATTTATAGACCATATAATCATATTTCGGGAAGAAATTTGTATGGGGGCTAGGAGAAATCTTGGACCGATTCTTATAATTTTAACCAGAGTTACTCCTTTTATCATAAAAGTAACGTTTGCAAAATTTTATGATATTAGCTGCAATATATTTACAAAAAATGTCCAAAAATATGTGAAAATTATCAATTTTTTTTTGAGGTTGTCCCACATTTTCATTCATAACTTTGGTTCCACTGTACCGATTTCGCTGATTTTCAATACCAAACTGCTTAGGACAATAATAAACATTTTTCTTGCAACTCTACTAAGTTTGTTTGCGTATTTTGGACGTGAGCGTGTTTTACACAGACGGACAGACGGACAGACGGACAGACAGACGGACATGGCTCAATCGACTTAGAATTTCATAAGGATCAATAATATATATACTTTGTTGGGTCTCAGATGAATATTTCTCAATGTTACACACGGAATGACAAACTTATATATACCCTCATTCACCACTTATGGTGGTGGAGGGTACACCATAATGTTCAATAACTAATGGCGTTTTCTTTTCTGACACAAAATGTTGCCAACATATTTTGTATCATTCATTAAAGATTACCCATACCCTCAAAATGTTTTACATTTTTAACGATCACAAAAGAACAAAAACCATTACCATTTATGAAATTTTCTTTTATGTATGTACCTTTTAAATGTTGTAAAACTATACATTTTGCTGTTTAAAAAGTGCTGCTTTTCTAACCCTACGCAGTGGGGCAGAATCGGCTGGTCCGACCGAATTCTTTGAAATCGGATGGGAAACAAAAAAATGGCACGTGTTTAAAAATTTTACATATCGAAGGTACCCTACTTTGAGCCCCCATAGCGCCCTGGATCATTTGTAGGGCCCATTTTAATAACTTAAACTCGAAGACTCCTTGGCTACACCCAACTCAAATTTTATCCCGATCGGACCAGCCGTTTAGAAATGCCAGATTTATTTCCAAAAAATTTCGATTCTGCCCCACTGTGCCCTATGATAAAATTGAGGGAGAAACGTGTAGCATATCTTCGGGGTTTAGGACAACATTATTTGAAAAGAACAAACTACCTTATAAAACTACATTATTTTTTTAGAAAAGAACACAGTAAAGGGTAAAAGGCAGAAAAAAGGCATCATTTATGGCAGAAAAGAATACGCCAAAAGTGACAAATCCCAAATATGCATAATATTAACAAATTTGTGTCCATAAACTACATTTTGTAGAAAATCTCCAATTACAAATCGATACCCACGCTAACATTTTTATATCTAATTTATTTTTATTGGATTAGAAATAAATTTCTGCAAATGTAAGATTTCGAATTTAGGATATAATGGTGTTTCTTTAAAAACATGTGTTTTTTTCGATGACGGAGAAAAGTTTTAGACCTTCGAAGCACCAAAATCTAAAAAAGTCAAATTTAAGCACCTCTCTAATGTTTCTGCATACAATACATATTAAATGCCCGCAATATCACTACCCAGCAGTTCTTGAAGACTGTTTGGAACTAGTGATTTTACCTATCATTGTGTCTAGTTATTTTAACACGTACATCTCCTACACATTGGGTCAATTGATCCTTTTGGATTACAATGAGACCCAAATACAATAAAGTGACAATTGACTCCTCGATAGGTTACATTGGAAGAGAGAAGTAACCAACTGACTTCTATCTGCACTACAAAAAGTACATAAGTGTAAAATATATAATTTATATATAATATAAAAATTGGAGTCAGCCAAGTGCTCCGACATTCGTGAATATTACTGTCTATAAGAGATACATTGACTACTTGCTTAGCTGCTGGGTTATGGGTACTTATACATAAATATTCCCATAGAAATGTACACAAATACACACGTGTACAAACTAAAACATATGCAGAGACAATTGTACATTTGGAAGATTTGAAATTGTGCCAAACCAACAATAAGCATGCAAAAGACATTATTATTGCTGAAATTTTACTGAGTTTATGCGAAATATAAAAAAACAGCATGTATTATTTATACTACTAAGTTTTCGTTTTCCATATAAATAGAAAGAAAATAAAATCGATTTTTGAACATTTATAAATTTAAAATAAAATGTGTAAAAGTCCCTTAGTAGAAAAATACAATTATCAGAATGTCGTTGCAATGAATATCCAGCCAATAGTTTTATAACTAATGTAGATATCTTAACATAGGGCTTCAGTCATGAAAGTGCCTCTGTCGACAGAAATGCCAGTGGTCCCACGAAAATACGAATAATTTTACCTGATCGCTAAAATCCGTATTAATAATCTAAGCCTGAGTACATCACAGAAGATATCAGATCTAATGCCACTGTTCATTATGCTGTTATAAGTTTTGTACGTTCAGTTTCCATGATCATTTCGAGTATCTGATCTGATCATTTCACAGCCCCGTATCCGTGGCAATCAGACTGTTCTTTTGCTATTTCTGATAAACAGTTCCAGTTCTCGTTTGCTTGGATTTGCAAGGCTTTGGTCATGATATTGCTCACCACATCCAGAAACATAATGGGACTAGCAGTACAACATCCTCCACATAAACAACAACTTTCACACAGTAGGGGAGAGATCCCCCAACTTTAGATGTTCTACGTCCAAATGATTTTATCTTTTCACATGGTCACTATCCAGTTACCATATAAACATCAAAATCTAGATCTTCTGGAGCTATTACAGTTTTGAAGATTCCAATATCTGGGAGAGCTGCCATCCTGCATTGTTCAGTTTCTATAATGGCTGCTGCTTCTGTTGAACGATGCTCTGAGTAGTCATGTTGACAGTTCAAGAGCGGTGAAAAGCCCACTAACCAAGTACTTATATTTGTTGAACCAAACCGGGGTCGAGTATGAATTTCCCAAACGTAGTTAGTTCATGATAGTTTATCATAACGATAAATTGCCAAGAAAATCCTTTGAGAAACGTCCAAGCATTTGATAAGTCTTTATGCCCGGTGAATCTTAGTAGAGTCAAAACGTAATCTATACCGAGATCAGTCATTTTGGATTCGATGACACCGATGAATAAAGTCGAATATTTTGTTCGTCATATCAAGCAAGTCTTCTCTGGGGCCTTTCTCCTTCTTGGCGAATTACGACCCCCTTTCTAAAAGTTGTTAGAGTTGGAGATCAAAACTTGTTGGACTACTTCCAGGGAAATGCTGGGTCTGCATAATACTTAAGGTGCTCGTCTATAACAGGATTGACGGTGCATTCTCGGAAATTAGGTGTGTTTATATGTGAAAGCAGCGCATTAATGTGACTTTTACCCTAACTGACTGAGGGGTTGACCGCTCTCCTGACTAGAGGCAAGAAGTTCTTCCTCGTATAAGATGTACATCTCTTTGTTTTTGATTTCTGAATCCATATGTTGATAGCCACGTAAAGAAATGGACGAACCATGCACTGAAATTTTACAACAGTCCCGTTTTCTAGAACTGCAGCCATTTAGATTGTCGGCCAAAGAGCAGTGACAGGAATTCAAAAGGAAGTGGGAATATATCCATCGCAACATATATAAATTTAAAATAAAGTGTGTAAAATATCTCTGGTAGAAAAAAAGTTCCCTGGAAAAATTTGTATAACCTGTGTAAAATTGATAGAGTTCAATAAGACAATGACCTACCAGTTTAATGGCGATGACCTGGATGGGAGTAAATTTACACATTCAACGCACTGCCCAACATTCATGAAAAGGAACCACTTCGAATTTAACTTTGGCTGAAAGCACTACCAAAATAACTTGTTTATATACAAATCTCATGTTTTCTACGAGAAAAACTTTCAATTTAAATTGAAAAAAAAATTATCCATAAAATTCCTTCCACTTGTTTGTAAATTATATTTGGTCCTGTTCTTCAGTCGGTAAATAAACTAAAGACTTTACATAAATAAAAATGTTCTTTTAATTTAAAAATCTGGAAAGTCTCAAATGTTTATTTTAAATTCCTCTTCAATTTAAAATAGTATAATTTCCTTACATGTAAACTTTACTCTATTTAAATAATAGATATAATGTATTTAAATCATCATACCTAATAGGCTTAAAAGATGAAAGTTTTTTTGTTATTTAAAATCCAATCAAATACATTTATCCCTTTTTAAATACTTTTTTTTTGAGTTTTTAGAGCATTGGACAACGTCAACAAAATCCTACTACTTTTACAAATTTTAATCTTATACTCGTTAAGGGACATTAAGTATTTGAAATTGTACACTGTGGAAATACATAGAGTCTATTGATGCTCACTCCTTCAGTAGCGTAGCCAGTTGACTTTTGTAACATTGAAGATAAAATAACTCTCTTGCAGATGAATGGACTACAATTTGTAGCTATACATACATTTAGCCAAACACTACATCAGATGCACATTAAGGTGGACCTTCAATGTATGGAAAAATTGAAAACTCATCTGTTTCTAAAACGAAGGGCAGATTTGTGTTAGGTTAGGATAAAAAAAATTTGACAAAAGTACGAGCTCGATCGGTTAAGAATTGGCGTGCCGCACGACGGTTAAAGTTCGTGAAAACATTTACAAGGGGAATAAATGCTAATATTTCAGTTTTTGTACAAATTTTACCATTAAAAAATTACTCTTGCAATTTAATATATATTAATCGAAATGTGTACGTAATTGTCATTGTAATGAGATATAAAAGACAAAAATTGGTTAAAAAATGAACAAGAAATGTTTGAACAAAATTAACATATTTTGAGAAATATTAAAATAAAAGCCAATTTTTACATAAAATATATCCATATTTACTTGTAGATGAGTTTTTGTCTTAGTAGTAAACCGTTAACCTACTCGCAGGTATAACCAAAAAAAATAATTTTTTTAACGGCAGTTTTAAAACTCCATTTTCAAATTTTTAAAAATTTTGTTAAATAAATTTCAGAATTTTTTGATCATTATATATGGATTTATTGAGAATATAATAGGGAATAAAAATATGAAAAAACTAAAATGTAGATATATGTGACCCGGCCTATGAAAAGGTGGCTTATGACTCAAAAAAGAAATTGCGAGAAACAGCTGTTAAAGATAAAACAATGCATTTCAGTTTCTTAGTAATTTTTATTTTGCATTTCTAGTTTTCACCACGTGAAAGGGCGTCTCAAAAACTATCAAAACCATAAAAAAAGTGAAAAAATTTTGTTGCAGTCATAAATCACCTTTTCATAGGCCGGGTCACATATGTTAAGTAAAAATTTGATTTTATTTTTAAATTTTTCAAAATATGTTAATTTTGTTCACACATTTCTTGTTCCAGTGGCATGAGATACGCTAATGGCCTGGAGAATTTTTAATAACTTTAACATTTTTAACCAATTTTTGTCTTTTATATCTCATTACAACGAAAATGACGAATACATTTTTGATTATTTGATATTAAAAACTTTAAACCTCAAGCGGCACACCAATTTTTAACCGATTGAGCTCAAACTTTTGTCAAATTTTTTTTATCCTAACCTAACACAAAACTGCTCTTCGTTTTTTAAAAATCGAAAATAAAAAAATAAGGTCCACCTTAATGTACATACATATATGAACGAGGCTTATTAGAAGTAATATTTTTTTCAATTCACAAGCAATTGTACGAGTTTTATGCTCTCTGAAAGCTACTTAAATATATAAAAATCTGGAAAAGTATTAAATTTTTAACGCTTTATGTATTTGTAAGAAATTCGATAAACATAGGAAAATGTTGTGTGCAAAAATAAGTTGGACTGTATCTTGTCTTTACACTACCGTAACTCAGCCTTTTTGCAACCGGTTTTTACAAATCATGGTTAAACTTAAACTTTAAATCAATTTCAAAAGAAGTGATAAATTTCAAAAGTCTTTAAGTGATCGAGTAATCATGAATTTTTGGAAATTGAAAGCAAAAATGGAAATTTTTCAATTTGCAACGGGTGGTATGAGTTATATTTCCATTGCATTTTTCGCAAGAATTTTTTTGGTAAATTCAGATATAAAAAAGTAACTTTTCCTGTAATATTACAGAAAATGCGTAAATTTAAGCACAATATGTTTATTAAATTGATTTAAACACTTTTGTCTGCCAAACATACCCAAACATAGGTATTTTGAGTTTTAGAAACAGGTTTATAATAAAACAAGTAAGAAAGTATGGTCGGTCAAGCCCGACCATATAATACCCTACACCAAGTAAATGAATAAAAATATTTTTCTTTTAAAATATCAATAATTTATATTCATGAGTGATTTTCGGAAGTGGGCCTTATATGGGAGCTATGACCAATTATGGACCGATCACCTTGAAATTAGGTCGTGCGATTTATGTCTATATTAAATTTAACTATATTGAATTTTGTGTGTATACCAACATTTTTAAGCGATTTATGCACTTTAAAGTGATTTTCGGAAGAGGGTCTATATGGGAGCTATGACTAATTATGGACTGATCGTAACAAAATTTGGTGACATGAATTTTGTATATATAAAACTTATTTGGAGCGAAATTTGTGTAGATACATAGATAAATTAAACATTTATGACCGATAAAGTCCAATTTCGAGGGGACTTTGTATGGGGGCTAGGTGAAATAATGGACCGATTTCAGCCAGTTTCAATAGGCTTGGTCCTTGGGCCGAAAAAGTAATACGTACAAAATTTGATCGAAATATCTTCAAAATTGCGACCTGTACTCTGCGCACAAGGTTTACATGGACAGCCAGCCAGCCAGCCAGCCGTCCAGCCAACCAGACGGACGGACATCGTTTAATCGACTCAGAAAGTGATTCTAAGTCGATCGGTATACTTTAAGGTGGGTGTTAGACTAATATTTTTGGGCGTTACAAACATCTGCATAAACGCATAATACCCTCCCCACTATGGTGGTGTAGGGTATAATAAACATTTAAATTTTAAAATTACATATATTGTGCATTATGTTATGTTTTAGACACAAAGGTTGTCAAAAATTAGTTTCAAAAATAACAAGTAAGAAAGTATGGTCGGTCAAGCCCGACCATATAATACCCTACACCAAGTAAATGAGTAAAAATATTTTTCTTTTAAAATATCAATAATATATATTCATGAAATTTATATCACCTTGAAATTAGGTCGTGTGATTTATGTCTATATTAAATTTAACTATGTTGAATTTTGTGTGTATACCAACATTTTTAAGCGATTTAAGCACGTTAAAGTGATTTTCGGAAGCGGGTCTATATGGGAGCTATGACTAATTATGGACCCATGAAATTAGGTCGTGTGATTTATGTCTATATTAAAGTTAACTATGTTGAATTTTGTGTGTTTACCAACATTTTTAAGCGATTTATGCACGTTAAAGTGATTTTCGGAAGCGGGTCTATATGAGCGCTATGGCTACTTATGGACCGATCGTAACAAAATTTGGTGACATGAATTTTGTTTATATAAAACTTATTTGGAGCGGAATTTGTGGAGATACATATATAAATTAAACATTTATGACCGATAAAGTCCAATTTCGGGAGGACATTCGTATGGGGGCTAGGTGAAATAGTGGACCGATTTCAGCCAGTTTCAATAGGCTTGGTCCTTGGGCCGAAAAAGTAATATGTAACAAATTTGATCGAAATATCTTCAAAATTGCGACCTGTACTCTGCGCACAAGGTTTACATGGACAGCCAGCCAGCCAACCAGACGGACGGACGGACGGACATCGCTTAATCGACTCAGAAAGTGATTCTAAGTCGATCGGTATACTTTTAGGTGGGTGTTAGATTAATATTTTTGGGCGTTACAAACATCTGCACAAACGCATAATACCCTCCCCACTATTGTGGTGTAGGGTATAAAAATACAGTTTTTTTTGCAAAAGCGGTATAGTATTTGATTTCAATTGAGGATTCATTCGATACAAAATAATTCGTCTTTCATAAGAGTAAGTTTGACTGAAATATTTTGCTTGATAGATGACATTTCTACAATTTGATTTCAGTAAAGAATACCTTTGATATAATGGAACTAATATGATAAGCAAAATATCTAGTTGACAACACGCACTCTCTAAAAAGAACGTTATTATGGACAAACTAAGGAAGGTCAAGATAATTTCACCGAGACTTGACAAGAACATTAACCAACATATTGTTTATATCCCTCTCGAATTGTAATTGAAGGTATCGTAACGTCTATGGTCTACACAACTTTTTATATAACTTATCAGCTCACTTTTTTGGTAATGCAACAAAGGTGTACTTGAATGTGATGGCAATGAGGTTTTCTATGATTATTATTTCAAAACAAATGAAGTTTCCATGTTACTTTGAGTGATGAATGACAAAATGATAACGTATCCAAAGTTAATGCGATTTTTTTGTCTCAAGATTGTTTTCAAGAAGATCATTGTATTGCATTTCATCAATTTATTCATAATATTTATCCTCAATTTCCCGACGTCTAGTTATTTTTTAACTTAAAGTTTTTGTATGTAAAATAGCGGTCAATGTGTTAAGTTTTTATTAAATTTAATAAAAACTACTTTTAAATTAAATTTTTGAATTGGGAGTGTTGTACACTCTAAAAAGTTACTACTATAAATTAAGTAAAATTTTATGTAAAATTGCAGAAAATGCGTAAATTTAAGCACAATATGTTTATCAAATTAATTTAAATACTTTTGTATACAAAAATACACTTAAAAAGTAGTATATTGAACCTTGGAAACATGTTTATAATAAAATAAACATTTAAACTTTATTATTACATTTATTGTTTGTAAAAAGTATATTTTAAGCAAAAAGTGTGTAATCATACATACATTTAAACAATAATATTGTCAAATAGTAGAATTGTCAAAAAAAATTATAAAATAAAAACATACAAAATATATTATTAAAAAATTTGTAAAAAAAATAATTAAAATTGGAAAAATTTAATTTTGAAATATGTATAACTGATTGAGTGAACTTAAAATGTACAATATAAGTGTTTAAAAAATGTGTACCAATTGGCAGCCTCCAAATGTAAATCCCCAAGATACTACATATATCCACACCGGATTATAAAAAAGGAGAGGTGCTGGTATGAATTTACAGAACACGGCTACAATGAAGCAGTTTATGATAGATTTTTCAACATTATGAATCCAGTTCCTACAATTCATAATATCAAGTCAGAATGGCCATTTATATTCCACAAGGAAATTCTCTATAATCATTTTGAAAAGATACGAGTGAGCTTGCAATACTTAATGCCATATCAACTTATATTGGAGAAGTTATTGCTATTATATTTAAACAATTTGAGGTAAATTATGCATCCAATATGTATCTTATTTTTTCAATTACATAAGTGAAATTGTATGTATATAAAAATTTATCATTTTAACTCTTGTAGTTTGGAACAACTTTTGAACAAATTAAAGATGAAATTCCCACAAATGCGCCTTTCATTGCTTCCGTTCGTAAGTATATTTTAATGGATTATACCATTTGATATTTCATTTCCGTTTAGATTGTTGGATCCAAATGTGATATAATATAAAATGTTTTCCACCACATGTTTCGATATATCGTCTCAAAAAATACCATATATGATCATTTTTGAGTAAATAGATTTGAATAGTTTTCTTAAAAACATGACCTGGTGGAAAATATTTATCTTCAGACTCCGATTTATTTTAATACTTGATATCAAAAAGTGTTATTTCAATAATTTTTTTCGTTTATATCATTTTTAGAAATGGAATTACATGAATAAGGCTTACATTTTTATTGAAAAGGAGATAGTGATTAAAGAAAAGTCGCATCCTATTGAGCAATTAACTCAAATCATTAAACATTTATTTTGTATTGAATATTATATTTCCCGCCAAATTTGTCAGACACTGGAGTTTTTATTTAGATTTTATCTTCCTACGTACTGTACCGTGTCGCAAAAAACAATAATAATATTAAAAAAATTAATACACTGTCTTTGTTGTATTCTATTATTTCATTTTAACATCTTAAATTTTGGTTAAATTTTGTTAATAAATACTCTTTCATTTAATAAAATATACTTTAAAAGAAAAGTTATTGATCTAGTAGCTTTGGAATATAAAGTGGTGTAATATAAAACATTCTGAATGCATACGTACATATTAAATGTGCAGTTTAAGTTGATTAACTGTAACTTTACATATTTTCAATGTAGTTTTAGACACATAATATTTAAATTTATATCAAAGGGTTATGTTGCTAAACATTTTTTAAACACATAAATAGTAAATTTAAAAATGTTTTGTTTATTTTTTTACATACAATGTGTGTAAATATTTGAATTTACTCACAACATGTATTTTTACCCTAATTATAGTAGGAGAAAAGTTACCTACTATAAATGGAGTAAATTTACATGAAAATTTATTAGAGTGTATAATTAAAAAATATAGTATATATTGCACGTAAGTTTACATATTTTAAATGTATTTTTAAACACAAAACATTTAAATTTAAATGAAATTGGTATGTTGCTAAACATTTTTTAAACACAAATATATGTAAATTTACACAATTTTTGTTTATTGTTTTACATACATTGTGTTTAAATTTTTGAGTTTAGACACAACATGTATTTTTATCCTAATTAAAGTAAGAGAAAAGTTACCTACTATAAATGGAGTAAAATTGCATGAAAATATATTAGAGTGTATATTCACAATTACAAATCTCCAACAAATTTGTTTCGAGTGTAGTGTAATCTAAAACAACTTCAAAAGCTGATTTGATTTTTCTTTGTTATTTCGAATATGTATGATGTAGTCAACATTATGCAAAACTACAAGAGAAAGCAATAAAATTCTTTATTTGTTGCTCTTGGAATATATTTTGTTATTTGAACTTAGTTTTAGAACCCAAAATAAACAGAAATAAAGATTTTAATGCAATATCTACATATAGTTTCTTTACAATTATTGTTTTGGTTATTTGTTCTGTTACTTTTAAAGGAAAACAAAAAAGTTGCATTTCTTTTGAACCATGTACAGAATAATAAATAATGGAAGACAACTTTAATATTCCAAATTGACTGGTAATAAATACAAATTACCTCAAAATGACAAAAATATCAAAATAAATCTTTGATGTTATTTTTACCTCCTGGAAAATTGAAAACAATCTCACAAAATTCACAACAAGTTAATACATATTTGATTTGGTTAATTGAAAATTCTAGTTTTTGTCTCTTTATTTTTAACATGACTTTATTTTTAACATCGATAAAAATAAAGCAATTGATCATAATAACCTTAATTCTTTTTTGTATTAATTACACTGTCGAACAGCATTTTTGGAACAGAATAGCGACACTATAATTCTGAAAGGCCATGTTGAGCGGATCATTTTTGTAGAATAAACTTATAGTCCAGCTGGTCTGATTTTTTTTTACAATGGGTCAAAGTTTTAATTTTTTGATCGTAGGTAGCTTTATATTAACTGAAAAAAATTTTGTTAGTTAATATCTGAGAGAATTCTTTTTGTCAGAATTATATTATAGAATTTCATGAGGATATTTTTTGTAGAAGATCTTAATCCTCTATCTCCTCTTTTTAGGGGTCAATTTGACCCTTTTTCGAGCAAATCATTTCCATGAACAAAAAAATGCGGCCTTTTTTACATGTTCCAAATTTGGATGCATGTAACTTTTTATAGGTACGAGATAATTGTTAGCAAGTTATTTTGATTTTATTCAGAATTTTATAGCCAATACAGTTGATATTTTTAAAAAAAAAATCAGCCCTCCATAGGCTCGCCATATCTAAAAAACAAAAAAAGATCGAGCAGAATTAAAAAAAATAAATAAATCCCTTAAACTAAAAGAGATAATTTACATACGTATACATATTTTTTGTCGATATTTTTAAGGACCATTTATATTTTAAATTTCAGAAAATTCCGATCACACTTTGATTTTAGGCAATTTTATTAAAAAATGTGAGACCCTAAGGCGTGCGCGTCTTTAGGTGCGTTGAACCACCACAAGGAGTAAAAATTTTCCAAAAAAAAGGACGGCATTATTTTTAATTGCGCAAAAACCTTCAGAAAAATTATGATACCCGAAAATCAAATGACGTGACCTGACGTGACAAATAAACGCATTACCTTGTATGAAATATACACGTTCCAACCATAACATGTTCATAATATATTTTAACATTATTTAACATGCATTTCTATATAGCGTTCGTGCAATACAGAAAGGATATGGCTGCCATTTAATTTATTTATATTACTTAATATAAACAAACCGAATAAAACTTTAGGAGGGTATAAAAAAGTTATTTTGGCCATTTTTTCAAAGGGCTACAAACATGTAATTTGTTAGCACTAGATTTTGAAACTTGTCACAGAATTGTATTTTAGTGTAATCTATCAAAATATGTACATCAGCACATTTTTAATGAAAGCGTCATACGACCTTTCTATATTAAACCATCAATATGCGTGTATACAGACAAAAAAAGAAGGAGAATACTACTATCATCACACAATTTTATAACAACGTAGCTAATACCCCTAAAAACAACATTAGTTCAAATTTGCCAAAACATTTCCCTGTTCCAAATTATTTATTTTCTTTTAACAGACACGCACATTTTTCCCACAAAACCAAATAATTTATTTCTCTTATTAAATGTTGATATACAATTGAACTGATCCTAACTAGTGCACAACCAGAGACAAACATTCATTCACTAAAAATTCAAATAAATTCATTTAACCTGTATATTTTAGATTTATCAGAATATGTGGATATTTTTCAAATGTTGCAATACAATATTTCAAAACACTCTGTTTTTTCTACATCCCTGCCATCAATTAGAAGTTATATTTTTTCAATACACACACTAAAATGTGTCTACATCCCAGCAATTCTAGGAGACTGTCCCGAACAAGTGATTTAACTTATCATTTAGTTTGACAACTGATTACATAACTAGCTATATGACTAGTTATTTTAACACGTACATATCCTAAGTCCTGTCTGATACCTGGTCCAAAGTTAGCTAACGCATTGGATTTACATACCGCTTACATAGAGTCAGTTACCTTACTAGCTACCTAACCGGTTACTTGATCAGCCACATAACTATTTATTTTAACATGTCAGTTAACCCTTAAATGCCCACTTTTTCTTAAAAGATGCAACAAAAGAATAAATACTCACGGATCTATTTTAGAAGCAAATAAAAACAATGATGAGAACTCATTTAGAAAAAAAGCTTTATATATAAAATATATTTTTAAGGGAAAATTGTTGAATTCTATATTTTATTAAACATGAACTTTGAAATTTTTTAATTTTTTTCAAAATTAGATAAATTAGGAGATTTGCAATATTAAAAAATGGACCAGATTACTAATGGAAATACAAAAAAATAAGAGGTTGTATCGAAATATGTTTAGAACCGATTAGAATTAATTAGAACAAAAGCATTGCCATACAATAATGAACTTGCGACATTGCCAAAACAAAATCTATTGCGTTTATGAACACTATGCATTGCAGTGTTGCTTTGCAAACTGCGTTTGCAAACTGCGTTTACGAATTGTTTTCTTTTACTTTTACTGAATAAAAACATTATACACATTTAAATTTATTTCATTTATGTAAATTTCCTTTGGAATTTATAATAGGGGGAATGCTCAGTGTATCCACTTTTCTTCAAAATACCGTTTTAGTTTTTCTTTCCAAAATTGAAGTACCTACACAGTTTTGTTTTAATCATAATAACATAGAACTGCTTTGCAAATTGTAAAGTGACTACACTAAAAGTTACCTAGAGACACTAAAGTGACAATTGACTTGAAGCTACTTATATGGGATGTAATTATACTTCAGCTAAAAGAAAATAAACTGTATGAGAATTATATCAACACAATTTGTAGGAATTAGTACTCACAAAAAAGTACAGTGCAAAATAAACTTTTTAAGTGACTACACTTTAGCCCTTTGACGACGAAGAATTTCCGCTGGAAATTTTGAATTTTTTTTGCGGATTCTTACTAGGAAAGGTGACATTACGAGACTAAAGTGTTGTCAAAATATAAAACTTATTACTCCTTCTACGAGAAAAATCATGGGACATATGTGTCCCATTCGTCGTCAAAGGTAAAAATTTGGTAACAAATGCATTGAACAATTAAAAGCTTTTTTTAGTTTCAAAAAGTAGAGTATTGCTTTATTTACATTGCAAACTTTGAAATTGAACCATGGCATAAGGTGTCCAAACATAAAGCAGCCAATGAATTGTAAATTAAACTCCAGAGGAAAAAAGACAATCAAAATTACGTTTCGAAAGCTTATACCGACCTTGATTGCATATACGGGCAGGTTTTATACCCAGCAGAAAGGTATAATATTTTCCATAAGTGAAGCAGATTGAAAGCAATGAGTATCCTTAAATTGGAAGAAATAAGATTGTACTCGTCTACGATGGAATATATTCAGTACCGTTTATGTCCAAGATTATGATTCGAGGTAGTATTGAAAGTATTCTTTCAAGCTTACATTTTGCTATCAATGCTGAACAGCCTTAAAAATACGACCAATCATTTCAACTTAGCATTTGGAAAAACTATGACCCAAGGCAAATACTCGTATACAATCTTTATACGAGCTGTAATGAACGTTTATGCTTCACCCCCAATTTTTTTTTCTTTAACGTTTTAATAAAGAAAATATTTCCAAAAAAATATTCTTTAATATTATAATTATTTTCAATGAAAATTCATTAAAAAGGCTTTAAACTTATTTAAATAATTGTTACAATATGTATTGCACTCAAAAGTAAACAATAAATAAACATTACTTGCATTCATTTTACTTTACATGTATTTCTTCTACATGCATAAACATTAAACAATTCTACTATATGGTCACCTTAAACATTTGTTCTCTCAACATTGATGTTTATAAACATTTAAGTAATATTGTGTATACAAGGTTTATGGAGTTTTTGTCAAATGCCAAACAACCAATTATATGCAAAAATAGATTTCTAAACAAAATTTAATTAAACAATATTGATTTGGAAAATAAATCTCTTTATTATAAAAAAAACATTATTAATTTTTGTTAGAAAGATTTTGTTTTCATTTAATGGGGTAATGCAGTGTCGATTAAATCTACTACAATAAACGAATAATCGTTTTATTAATAATCGGTTACCTATCTGAACCAACTAAAAAAATGTCATAAGAACCTTTTCAAAACTAAAAATGTGATCGATCTTTCTTTTTGTGTGAAATCGTGGTTGAATTAAGATCGAATCTAGCGAAGAAAACCAATTTTAACACTTCCTAGAGATAACCTAAAAGTAATTAAACTATCCAACAATTTTTGCTCTAAAGAATTTGAAAACGAATTCTTAAAATCAGGTATGCAGATAATTTTTTTTACCAAATTTGGGTATATAATATCGATGGTAATTATATTTTATATTAAATATTTTAAAACACAGATCCAAAATCTGTTGGGATTAGGCTACTCACCAAGCAAAGCTGTGCAATATCGTTTGCATATTTGTTTAAACTCCCATCTAATCATCCGGGTGAGATCCGATATTGAGGTTAGCTTAACTCGGAAGAATAAACGAAGCACTCAATCTTACCCCAGTATTAAAGATTATCGAGAAAAATCACAGCACAATTCTTCTTTTTATCTGGATGAAAGTTAATTTAGTTCTTCAATTGTGTTCGCTAAATAATTCTTCTTATAAATTTGATTGCAAGATATGGACTGGTAAGAGTTTTCTAATTTAATTTAAAAGTATTTAAAAATTGCAACAAATTAATTTGTTTCACAGATTTGCTTTACCAAGTGATCAGTCAATAAATAAATAAATAATAAAACAAAACAAAATCTTGCATATACCCTTTATATTTCTACAAACATATCACACAAAAAGAATTTGTCGAAATATCAAAAGAAAGAAGTAAAAACCTAAAGTCATAAAAAGCTTAATCTGGTTTCAATAATGATGAACAGTGGAGGTCAAAATTTGTTCAACTAATTCTAATCTTATTTTTTTTTCATACACATCAAAACAAACTCAGTAAAATGATACTGTTTAAAGTTTAAAATGACAAACAGAACAATAAACTAGTCTAAAATTATTTTCTTTTTACCTAAATTAAATCAATATTCAATATCTTCTAAATTCACTATTTGTCGAAATTAAATATCAATGTTAAAAATGTCAAATCTAAATACCTTCAAAATCTAAATTTTTTTTTGTTCTATTTTAAATAATAATTCTAAAAATATGTAATTAAAACTCTCAAATAATGAATTCCTAAAATCTAATATTGCACTTCCCCTATTTTTGTATTAATAACCTAAATCTAAATTCTATATATTATATGTAAATTCTAAAATATCTAATCAAAATACGTATATGCAAGAAATTATAAATATTTTTTAAAAAGAGAAACATCATTTGGTACAACAACGTGTAAAGATCGAGAGGCCTCTACATCTTCATGAAAGTTGGTGAGTTATAAAAAACAAAATAAATAACATGTAAAACTAAACTCTCTTGCATATTCGAAAAGTAAAAAGTAATAATCAAATAACAAAAACAACAAATATTTAAATTATAAAAATAAAAGTTAAAATAGATTGCAAAGTGTAATATAATGTAAGCAATAATAAGAGCACCAGAATCAAACCTTTATTTATCATTCTCAAATTTCTAAAAGCGTAAACAAACAAAGAAAAGACAAACTCTTATTATTGTGACGTCATATTACTAACAATTGTAATCTCTTTTACTAAGTACATGTTAATTACATATTAATGTAAATTATTTATTCTAAAAAGTGTTATTTTTGTTATTTGCTAAATTTGCCCATTTGTTAAAAATTTAAATCTTTATTATTATGTATATTTAGTTATTAAATTTGCTAATGTCTATATTACTATTTTTATATACCTAATTTTTATTGTTTTCTAAACCTTAATGGGATGAATAATTTGTCTAATAAATTTAATATGGATTGCTAAATCTCTCATTATGTTTTCAATCATGGTATAGTAAGATAGAATATATCTAAAATTCGGGATTCTGACTAATATATTTTGCTGTCAGAATATAGGTAGGCGCGGGTTCTGAAGCATAGTTTTCTACTAACATCTTGAAAACTTTTAAACAAATAGGTAAAATTATCACAACCCTTGTATATTTCTTTGCTCAACTTTAACTATATTGGGGTTTTTTTTATATGAATATAGTTATCATGGTCCATTGTAAAGTAATGTTAGTAATATTCAGGGAGTCTATATAAAATAAATATAATCTGTATTCTGAGACTAGATAGAGAAGGACACGAACCTCCCCACCCGACTGAAGCTAGCGATTTTATGGCTCCCATAGTTCTTCTTATATTTAGCCTTTAACAAAATGTGCACTTTGTGAAACATTTATACAAAAGAAATCTTTATTTTGAAGGGTTTTATTACAGAGCATATGGTAAATTTTAAGGGCAGCAGAATATGAAAGACAAACCCATAAGCTTGGGTGTAGTTATTAGTCTGGAAATTTAAATTGGTTATTTATATAAAACTGATATATATACACAGGCAAAAACGCAGAGAGAGGTTGACATTGGCGAATCTGTAGTTCAAGATATGGCATCAGACTTGGAAAATGTTATATTTCGATAACATTTCCAATAATCCAATATTATTATATAAACTTATGATCAATCGAAGATCGTCTGTTTTTTTGATGGCTGTAGCTGGACAAGATAGAATGGAGGAGTCAAAACAAAAAACTGAATTGATAGTCGAACAATCACAATTTGTTTCGCATGTAAAAACCAAAATTGCTTTACTGGAACAGAAATTGTTTTGAATTTTATCACAAATAAGTAAGATTTTGATTTAGATTTTATGAACCATATACACGATCTCATAATTTTGAATTAATATATTGTGTTTTTTTAATGTTTTTACTGAATTGTTTGTTATTTTAAAGAAAAAGCTCCTTTCTTTTTACCTTTGACGACGAATGGGACACATATGTCCCATCATATTTTTTTAGTCCCCCCCGGGAAAAGTATAGAAACGATTCAAAATGCGTTGGTCAATAAATTTACGTAAGGCATTGGTACATCTAATACTAAAAGTTTATCCAAAAGCATCAATTAGATCTCGAGATATAAGAAAAATAAATTGTCTGAAAAAAATACAAATTTCTGACTTTGAGAAGCCCTTAGCCAAACATAAACAACATAACCTTAGTATTAACATTAACACCAAAGAAAACATTTGTTTTTTATCGAACAACACCGCTTAGATCAAAATCCAATGAAAATTGTGGCTGTAATTACGAAAATAGCAAATGGGACATATGTGTCCCATTCGTCGTCAAAGGGTAAATTACATATATACACTTAAGTGACAATGGTCATCTGGCTAGATTACATGGGATGTATAAATTATCCAATTGACTTTTCTATAAAATAAAATAGCAAGTTTGTTTTATTTTATTTAGAGTTTTAACGCAAATATAGCTGATATATAATTTTGACAATCCGTAGGCCCGCCATATCTTAAAAACTAAAAAAACAGTTCACGGTTAATAAAAAAAACAAGTAAGAGTGCTTTATTCGGCTGTGCCGAATATTATATACCCTTCACCAAATTATACTTAAAAATATTTTTATTTAAACAAAATATTTTTTTTTAATTATTAAAAAAGTTTTTTTGGAAAAAAAATTATGACAAAAAAATTTTTTCGATGAAAAAAATTGGTATTAAAAAATATTTCTCCCGATTTTGACCCATTGTAGGTCCAACTTACTTCATTACATCGCTGCAATGGACTTTGAAATATCTATCATTAGATATCCATATTGTCTATATTAATGACTTAGTAATCTAGATATAGATAAAAAATAGTTCAAAAAATCGAGGCTTTACCGGTTTTTTCCTTATATCTCAGCCACTTGTATGGCGATTTTGTCGATTTTAAAGCCGGAAGAATTCCCTATATGTACATTGATGTATGTAATCATGTATGTAAGTTATTTGCGGGCTGCGGAAAGTTGATTTCAACATACAGGCGGACAGACGGACATGGCTGTATCGACTTCGCTATCTATAACAGTCCAGAATATATATTTTGTGGGGTCGCAAATAAAAAATGTAGAAATTACAAACAGAATGACAAACTTATATATAGCCACTCATGGTGAAGGGTATAATAAATAAATAAACCTAAATATCTCTTCAAGTGAAAGAGATAAATTGCACACTTAGGCAATTTTTTGTATATATCGCGGCTAGGAAACGCGTAATGAAATATCTTTATTATATTAGTGAAAAGTTTTTAACCGAAGGGTGGCACAATATCGATAAGAAAACGATAGCATATTCGATAAGTATCAATTTCAAGATGATACGTTTGGGATTCTTTTTCGATAGAAATTGTTTGTAAGAAGCAGCAATGGAAACTGGTTCTTCTCGCTAAACACTACACATGCTACAAATTTATCATTATTCACTACAGCAGCCGACAAATTATCATCTAATTAGCATCTTTATTCATTCAAATCCGAATATTTAAAATTAAAGCCCAAGTAAATTATTTTGATTTTTGAACAAATTTAAATCGTGAATAACAAAGCAGTTTTTTTCGAAATATATAAGAATAAAATTTAGAATGTCAAAAGGACTGAATAGTAGGGGCATCGATTTGTAGATACAAAAATGTGTCGATATTGTGCCATGGGTTTTTCGATAGCCTTTGGAATGATACAAAAAATGTCCACTACGACTAGGGTTTTTATCCCGGGAATTCCCGACACGAATTTCCCGGGAATTTTGTAAATTTTTCACTACCCGAGTTCCAGGATTTTTAGTCGGGATTCCCGGGAATTAAAAACTGACGAAACTACTGTTTTCCACCAAAAAAAAACCTGAAAAGTTTTACAGTTTTCCGTCTATATCTCCGCCATAATATTGAATTCATTCCTTTTACTAAAAGGCTTCAAAAAATGTTTTTCAATTCATTTTGTAAATAAAACTGAATGAGGAAAAAACATTTCAACTCAATTTGTGGTAGATATGAATCAACAAAAATTTAATCATTCAAAGTTTGAATAAATTCTGTTATCAGTTAACTTCAAAATTAATTAAATTTAAATCATTCAAATAAAGAATTATATATTGTGAATGGATTTATGGAATGAAAGGCTGACTTTTTTTAATTCCGGATTAAGATCTTAGTGAATTAATCTCAATTGGTCAATTCACAAGGTCTCTTATCAAACATATTATCATAATCTCCTAATATATCACGACTCGTCAGCTCGGCTTAACCGACTCTTAGGCACTCGGCGCAGGTCTCTGCTGGATGGTTACGATAACACAATTATCATAGCATACAGAGTAGTATTATTTCAGGACATTTTGTGATTGAAAAACAATAAAAACCATTGTGTAATATTAGGACATTATGACAATATGACATGCTAAGTGACCTTGTGAATTGACCAAATGATTATAACACTAAGTTTTTATATGAAATTTGGCTATAATATTCCAAATTTACAGTACTGTTATATATTTCGGGAATAGCCGGGTACCCGGGAATTTACAAACAAATTTTTCCGATTCCCGGGAATCAAAAAAGGTCGGGAAATTAAAAACCCTAAGTACGACATATCAAAACAATCATTTTCGAGGGGCCCAAATTTCAGAAAAAGTTGAGAAAGAGTTGAAAAATTTGGCCGCCTCGAAAAATATTTTTTTGATATGTCGTACTGGAAAATTTTTTCCCTCATGCCAAAAGCTATCGAAAAATCGATGGCACAATATAAATCGACCTACCCTACTGAATATGGTTAAAATCAGAAGTCCCAAGGTTAAAAACTTTTGTTTTTTCTGTGTTATTTGGTGGAATTTATGATATATCTATTTTGGAAATAATTCTATGCTTAAACCTATTATTATATACTTTAACCATACAAACAGTGTACGTATTTGTTATTTTATCTATTACGACACGTACAGTTTCATAAAGTGTTCAAAGAATTATGCTACTTGAGTTTTGGAAAAACAAATTTTCTAGCTGTCTTTTTATTTTCAACAAATTTGGCAAATGAACAAATTAAAAATTATTTTATTTATTCTGTATCTTTTAAGAATACGAATTACAATTGACGCTTATGATGAAATTTTATTATAAGACGTAAGTATTTATTAATTGCATTTTACTTGGCACAGAAAAAATTCTTGAAAATGTAAATGTTGACAAAATACTTGAAATACAGCCAAATTATAAAGAAGCACAAATAAATTTCACAGAAGGTGTTTATACAAGTTATGAAATTTTGTTTTGAAGTGTGCTTGGAATTTAAAATATTTATTTAATGACAATTATTTAGTTTGCTATTAAACAAGTAAGAGAGCTGTATTCGGCTGTGCCGAATCTTATATACCCTTCACTAAAGTGAAAGAAATATGGCTGAAAAAAAATGTTATGGAAAAAAAGTGTTGAGCAAAAAAATAATTTTCCCGATTTTGAGGTTTTGTAGGTTCTTTGAAGAATCTATTAGTAATCCACATATAGATTAAAAATCTTGGCAGTCAAGGTTCTTATATCTCAGCCATTTTTGGGCCGAATTTCTCGATTTTAATTACCAATCGAACCAGTACTATAGCAGATATATTGATGTATGAATAATATATGTATGTTATTTGAGAGCTACGGAAAGTTAATTTCAACAGACAGACAGTCCGACAGACATGGCTATATCGTATCCGCTATCTATAACGTTCCATAATATATATATTTTACGGAATAATGTAGAAGTGACAGACGGAATAATAAACTTATTAAAAAGAGTAATTGCAAAAAGGACAATTTTTAATTTTTGCTTTTATAGAACACACTTGGCAAAATATATTTTATTTAAGGAATTTATTTTCTTAAGTTTGCATTATTATACCCTACACCACCATAGTGGGGAGGGTATAATGCGTTTGTGCAGATGTTTGTAACGCCCAAAAATATTAGTCTAACACCCACCTTAAAGTATATAGAATCACTTTCTGAGTCGATTAAACGATGTCCGTCCGTCTGGTCGGCTGGCTGGCTGGCTGGCTGTCCATGTAAACCTTGTGCGCAGAGTACAGGTCGCAATTTTGAAGATATTTCGATGAAATTTGGTACATATTATTTTTTCGGCTCAAGGACCAAGCCTATTGAAACTCGCTGAAATCGGTCCATTATTTCACCTAGCCCCCATACAAATTTCCTCCCGAAATTGGACTTTATCGGTCATAAATGTTTAATTTATATATGTATCTTCACAAATTCCGCTCCAAATAAGTTTTATATACACAAAATTCATGTCACTAAATTTTGTTACGATCGGTCCAGAATTAGCTCATATATAGACCCGCTTCCGAAAATCACTTTAACGTGCATAAATCGCTTAAAAATGTTGGTATACTCACAAAATTCAACATAGTAAACTTTCATGTAGACATAAATCACAAGACCTAATTTCATGGTGATCGGTCCGTAATTAGACATAGCCCCCATATAAGGCCCACTTCCGCAAATCACTCAAAAATATAAATTATTGAAATTTTAAAAGAAAAATGTTTTTGCTCTTTTACTTAGTGTAGGGTATTATATGGTCGGGCTTGACCGACCATACTTTCTTACTTGTTTTTTTATCTTAACGTTTTTGCAAAGTTAAAGTTTATTATATTAAGTACTAAACTTATCTTTAAAAACACAAAACAAACTTTTAGAGGTTTAAAAAGTATTTTAAAGATGAACTTTAAATAGAAATACTTAATGTAATTTCTATTATCGCATGTTATTTAAAAATACTCACTATGCTGTTTATATTTAATTTAAAAAAAGTCAACATTTCTTAATAACAAACGCCATTTCCATATTTTTGTTACTGTACTAAATATCCTTCTCAAATTTAAGGAAATTAAAATGTATGCTTTACAAAAGAAACTCATTATTTATGATTTCAAACATTTTATCAGTTTAATTTTATCAATTTTTCTTCTTCGTTAGTTACAAGACATCAACAATAGTATTAAATTGTGTATGTAGAAGATACCAAGACATAAAAAAATAGCAAATCGTCTTAGTTGACAACTAGCAGACATATGTACGTACAACATACAATTTTATTATTACTACAAGTATTTTTTGTTGGTTGCCTCAACATTATGTGTTAACAGAACCACAATAACAAAAATAGCTTGCAGCAAAAAAAAAAAGGATAACAAAATCATGTATTGTTCAGAAATAACAGCAAAAAAAAAACACATACATACAAGTTATGAACAAAATTAAATTTAGTTCTGAAAGCAACAACAGCAAGATGGTTTGAAAAATAATGCAACACTTCATGTCAAGGATTTCATACCTTGTAGCAGTGTTACAAGTACAACACACAGCACATAAATGCAGGAATGTATTCTACAAGTATTCACAATCTCACACATAAATACATGTCAGTGATGAAAACTTCAAATAACAAAATGTAGTAGTGATATTCAAAAATTGTACCTTTTTAGTCGTAATTTTACCAACAATGTAATGAATTTTTAGCTTATTTCAAATAAAGTACATAATTTGGGAATACACCAAAAATGTTAGTAGTTCATGGAGTCAGAATTTTGTTTGTAAATAAGTGTGTATCTCAACATTTATAACTGTGAAAAATGTACAAAATAAACTTTTTGGAGGATAACAATATTTTTTGTGAGCATATCAAAAAAAAGTACTATTGTACCATCTCATTCATTACTCGTATTTTCATAAAAACATATGTACAGTGTCAGTTAGAACATAAAGGACAAACATTGGGTTCGTACTGATTTGAGCAAATGTCCGTCTGTTAGTTGAAATGAGTTTTTTTATTCAGTTTTAACATATATGTATATTGCATATCCCTTTGACGACGAATGGGACACATATGTCCCATTTGCTTTTTTCGTCATTACAACCACAATTTCCATTGGATTTTGAAGTTGTTCGATAAAAAACAAATGTATTCATTGGTATTCGTGTTAACACTAAGTCAGAAATGTGTATTTTTTTATAGACAATTTTAGTTTTCTTATATCTCGAGATCTAATTGATACTGCCTCATGTAAATTTATTGACCAACGCATTTTGAATCCCTTCTATACTTTTCCCGGGGAGACTGAAAATATGATGGGACATATGTGTCCCATTCGTCGTCAAAGGTAAAAGTAAAGGAGATTTTTCTTTTAAATTTTTTTATTTTATTTAATATTTTATAAATAAAAAACAATGAAAACACAAACAATTTAGTAAAAGGCATTCAGCAATCACAAAATATTCATTTAAGATTATGAGAGCCTGTAAATTGTACATAAAATCGAACTAAGTTGTGATAAAATTCCAAATAATTTCTGTTCCAGTAAAGTACATTTACATTACAGTTTTTTACATGCGACACAAATTGTGTTTGTTCGACTATCGATTCAGTTTTTTGTCCTGAGTCCTCCATTCTATCTTGTTTGATAATGTCCAGCTACATCCATCAAAAAACAGACGAACGTAAAATCTGGTCTTCGATTGATCATAAGTATGTATAGTAATATTGGATTATTGGAAATGTTATCGAAATATAACATTTTCTAGCTCTTCTGTCATCTCTTGAACTATGGATTCGCCAATGTCAACCTCTCTCTGTGCCTTCTTGCCTGTGTATATATCAGTTTAATATAAATAACCAATTTAAACTCGTAACTACTCCCCAGCTAATGGGTTTGTCTTTCATATAATGCGGCCCTTAAATTTTAGCATATGCTCGACTATAGACTGATAAGTATTTCGGTATAAGCTTTCGAAACGTAATTTTGATTGGCTTTTTTCCTCTGAAGTTTAACAAAAAAGTCACGTTTTTCCATTGTTCGATTTTATTGGTTTTTACTTTACTTTTTGAAACGAAAAAAATCTTTTAATTCTTCAATGCATTTCTTCACAAATTTTTACCTTTGAAGATGAATGGGACAAATATGTCCCATGAGTTTTCTCGTAGAAGGAGTAATAATTTGAAAATTTTGACAATACTTTAGTCGCGTAATCCGATTAAGAATCCGCAATAAAATTTAAAAAATTTCCAGCGGAAATTGGAAATCAGCAAATTATTTTTTTGAAATATTTTAAAAAATTACTTATTTCCGGCTAGATTGAGCATTTGCATCACTGTGTCTTGCTTTAATTTTGCAAGTAAAAAACTTAAACCTTTCTGTAACACTTTCTGTAAAACTACCCAACACCACCATAGTGGGAAGGTATTATGCACTTTTTGTGCGGTTGTTTGTAAAGCCTATAAATATTAATGTAACACCCATCTTAAGGTATACCGGGTAGCTGTCCAGGTGATCCTTTTGCCCAAAGTACTGACAGCAATTTTGAATATATTTCAATAAAATTTGGTGTATAAGAAATTTCCTAAAGACAAATGTTTCCATTAAAAATATTTTGAGGGATTTACAATAGTGTTGTATATTTTGAACGCGGTTTTTGTTTTTAATAACTTATATGTCTTTTGAAGGGTACATATCTGTCATTTCTTCTCACTTAGTAAACATTTTTTTTTTTGCTTTAAAAATGTCGCATTTTGTGCCAACAGTTTTCCCTAACTTCTTTAATTTTAAAAAAGGGAAACTGAAGCACACCGATTTCTCACCAAAGCTAATGGTGAATGTGTTCCATCGGTTCCAACGTGCGAGAGATGGTATGTGGGGTTTAGAAGAGATTTTGACACGAAAGACAAAGAATTGGAGGCATTACTACATGAAGATAGTTGACATTACTTGCGATGAAAAATGGATCCATTACGATAACCCGAATCATAAGAGATCGTATGTGATGTGAAGATCTCATCCACCTTATGTAACCTCTACGAACGCATCTGTTTCGCTTGAAGCACAAATTGACCAAAAAACGCCCAGCATGTGCGGCCAGACATGGAATCGTAATATTCCAACATGGCATGTTTGCGATCCTATTTAAAATATTTTTATATATGTATATGGAATCTACTAGACGATATCTACAAAAAACATTGCTTGTTATTATTTATTTATCTTTTTTTTCTTTTCTGTATAATTTAAAATTAATGAAAGTACTTTTTTTTGACAAAAATGGCGAAAAACAATTTTTTTATTTTTTTTCAGTTTGAATACATATAAATTTTGACTCTGTAAAGTTTTTTAAATTGTTTTTTCTTACGATTATTAATAAATTTTTTATTAATTCAAATAATGATACCTCAAGAAAATCGGGAAAGAGTTGGATCCGTTATTATCAAAAAGCAGACCAAGGTAAAAAAAAAATAAAATTTTACTTTTCAAAGCCGAATAACTCGTAAACTATTAGAGATAATATATGGCTAAAGCAATGTTTTTTTTAGATCTGTTCTACTAGATTCCATAAATATAAAATCAGATCGCAAACAAAAATTTGGCATCATTTTTAATTTTTGATATACCCGAGGTGCCCTACTTTGGGGCATTGTGGCTTGGCGATCCCTTGATATAAGCCTAAATTCAAAACTTAAACTTATCAATACCTCCGCTATAGCCATTGGAAGTTTTATTAGAATCAGTATATTCGTTTAGAAGTTACAGATTTATTTCCACTTTTTTTCTCAAATCCCCAACTGTGCAACGCTCGGCTTCATGTTGCAATACCAGTTAAAAACTATTTAGAGAGAAGTGATTGGGAAGTTTTGCCTCTCCCGCCTTATAGTCCAAATTTTATCTCGTCCGACTACTATTTATTTCGATCGATGCAGACCGCTCTTTCTGAGATACTTCAGAAAGAAGTAGAGCGCAAAAGATAATCAGTTCTTTTGGCTCGGAATACATTTGTTTGCTAGAAAGATGGGAAAAGTTCATAGCTAACAATAACCAATAGTTCTAATAAAGTTACATTGTACATATGCTACAAAACAAATGCTAATATTTAAAAAAAGCCCGCATTTTTACAGATATAGAAAAATTTTTGAACTCTTACAATCTTAAAACCATTTGTTTAAAACTTTTATACAAAATATACAAGAGAATAAAAAAATTCTAAAATTTTATTCATCAAAATTAGACTAATATGTGAGAATTTTATTCAATCATCACCACTTGACCAAATTTGCGTATGAAGACTTTGTAAAAGGTCTACGGATACTTTTTAAAACTTTCCGTAATGTAAATATTTTTAAAATTTTCTTAACTCCTTAAACTGTTGAAATATATGTAAGATTCTGTTCAGTTTAGCATAATACTGTGAAATAACATAATACGATCTTTAATATCAAATTAGATACTTAGCCAGCACTTTGGGAAAATCCGTTGGTTCGTAACTATAGAAGTTATTATTACTTTAATTTTTAAGAATTTTTTATATAATTACATGAACCTTTGCACATAATTTTTCTGAAGGTTTTTGCGTAAATGAAAATAATTTCGTATTTTTTTTTTGGAAAATGTTCACTCCTTGTGGTGGTTCAACGTACCTAAAGACGCGGATTTTGAGCACATTTTTTGAGGAGCAAAATCTGATTTCACCAATGGATTCTGCATCAAAAATTAATACAATTGATTTTTTTTGAATCCTTAAAAATAGTTCCACTAACCCACAACAGGGGGCGCAAATCTCATTCAAAAAATTAAAAAACGGATTTTTGATTTTTTAAACAAGCATGATGAAAAGTCATTTTAAGCTTATGAAAACGGTACCAATATTTCCTTTCTATCACTAACCGTTAAAAAGTTATGTGGCTTTAAAAATGTTTTGTTAAGGCAAACTAATACCAAAATTTCTTTTTTTACCAAATTTTATTTTCTTGTTAAATAAATAACTTTGAAGCCTCATAACTTTTTAGTGGTTAGTGATAGAAAGAAAATCTTGGTGTCGTTTTTCTAAGCTTAAAATATCTTTTCACGTGCATGTTTAAAAAACTAAATTTTTTTTTATGAGATTTGCGCCCCTGTCGGTTTGTGGAACTATTTATAAGGATTTAAAAAACATAAATTGTATTAATTTTTGTTGAGGAATTCATTTTTGAAATCAGATTTGCAATATATTCAACCGTTTTTGGTCTCAAGAAAAATGTGCTCAAAATCGACATTATTTTTATTTACACAAAAACCTTCAGAAAAATTATGATACACGAAAAACAAATGAAGTGACCTAGTTCACAAACGAGCTCTAATATACATACATATGTATGTATTTTAAAATGTTGTTTTATTACATGGCAGAATCAACCAGGTACAATTATTTGAAAGTATGTTCTCAATTATAATTTCCCTAAAATGTCAAACAAAAGAAAATTAAAAATACCAAAATAAAATGTTTAAAAAAATAAAATTAATTCCAGTTTTGTTGAAAAAAATCCATTTAAAAGGTTTATTTCGGAAAAAATTTATTTTACGAAATAAAAATGTGAAAAATTAAATTTTAAGGCAAAACATTTTTAAAAGCGCGCACAAATCTAATGAAAACATAACGTTTTTTTCTAGTTTCCGCTCTATGTTTCTCTATGGTGATAACATCCAGAGTTTGGCATTGTAGGGGTAAATATTGACAGCTCTCCATAATAATTGTACCTGGTTGATTCTGCCATGGTTTTATTATTTCAAAAAAAGCTTTTATGTATATTTTGTTTTTTTAATTTTTTGAAATTTATTTTGTTTATTTACAATCATTGAAAAATATTTTCAGTTATTTGAATGTATGTATATGTTGGAAAAAGTTTTGGAAAAAGTTTTGTGCCGAATCTTAAATACCCTTCACCAAATTATACTTTAAAATAAAAATTTTAAATATTTTTAGGTAAACACAAATTCAATTTTATTTTTCCAATTTTTTGGAACTTTTTTTTTCGAAATTGTTTTTTAATTTTTTTTTTAAATTTAGTGAAAAAAAAATTGGGTTAAAAAATATTTTTTCGATTTTTGACCCATTGTAGGTCCAACTTACTATGGTCTTATATACGTCGTTGCAAAGGTCTTTGAAATATCTATCATTAGATATCCATAATACAGATATAGGTCAAAATCCTGTGTAGAACAACATTTTCTGTAGAAAATCTTGCGTAGAACAACATTTTCTGTAGAAAATCTTGCGTAGAACAACATTTTCTGTAGAAAATCTTGTCTATAACAATATTTTCTGTAGAAAATCTTGTCTATAACAATATTTTCTATAGAAAATCTTGTGTAGAACAATATTTTCTATAGAAAATCTTGTGTAGAACAATATTTTCTATAGAAAATCTTGTGTAGAACAATATTTTCTATAGAAAATCTTGTGTAGAACAATATTTTCTATAGAAAATCTTGTGTAGAACAATATTTTCTATAGAAAATCTTGTGTAGAACAATATTTTCTATAGAAAATCTTGTGTAGAACAATATTTTCTATAGAAAATATTTTCTGTAGAAAATCTTGAGTATAACAATATTTTCTATAGAAAATCTTGAGTATAACAATATTTTCTATAGAAAATCTTGTGTATGACTATATTTTCTATAGAAAATCTTGTGTATGACTATATTTTCTATAGAAAATCTTGTGTATGACGATATTTTCTATAGAAAATCTTGTGTATGACGATATTTTCTATAGAAAATTTTGTGTAGAACAACATTTTCTATAGAAAATCTTGTGTAGAACAACATTTTCTATAGAAAATCTTGTGTAGAACAACATTTTCTATAGAAAATCTTGTGTAGAACAACATTTTCTATAGAAAATCTTGTGTAGAACAACATTTTCTATAGAAAATCTTGTGTAGAACAACATTTTCTATAGAAAATCTTGTGTAGAACAACATTTTCTATAGAAAATCTTGTGTAGAACAACATTTTCTATAGAAAATCTTGTGTAGAACAACATTTTCTATAGAAAATCTTGTGTAGAACAACATTTTCTATAGAAAATCTTGTGTAGAACAACATTTTCTATAGAAAATCTTGTGTAGAACAACATTTTCTATAGAAAATCTTGTGTAGAACAACATTTTCTATAGAAAATCTTGTGTAGAACAACATTTTCTATAGAAAATCTTGTGTAGAACAACATTTTCTATAGAAAATCTTGTGTAGAACAACATTTTCTATAGAAAATCTTGTGTAGAACAACATTTTCTATAGAAAATCTTGTGTAGAACAACATTTTCTATAGAAAATCTTGTGTAGAACAACATTTTCTATAGAAAATCTTGTGTAGAACAACATTTTCTATAGAAAATCTTGTGTAGAACAATATTTTCTATAGAAAATCTTGTGTAGAACAACATTTTCTATAGAAAATCTTGTGTAGAACAACATTTTCTATAGAAAATCTTGTGTAGAACAACATTTTCTGTAGAAAATCTTGAGTATAACAAAATTTTCTGTAGAAAATCTTGAGTATAACAAAATTTTCTGTAGAAAATCTTGAGTATAACAATATTTGCTATAGAAAATCTTGAGTATTCTATAGAAAATCTTGTGTAGAACAATATTTTCTATAGAAAATCTTGTGTAGAACAATATTTTCTATAGAAAATCTTGTGTAGAACAATATTTTCTATAGAAAATATTTTCTATAGAAAATCTTGTGTATGACGATATTTTCTATAGAAAATCTTGTGTATGACGATATTTTCTATAGAAAATCTTGTGTATGACGATATTTTCTATAGAAAATCTTGTGTATGACGATATTTTCTATAGAAAATCTTGTGTAGAACAACATTTTCTATAGAAAATCTTGTGTAGAACAACATTTTCTATAGAAAATCTTGTGTAGAACAACATTTTCTATAGAAAATCTTGTGTAGAACAACATTTTCTATAGAAAATCTTGTGTAGAACAACATTTTCTATAGAAAATCTTGTGTAGAACAACATTTTCTATAGAAAATCTTGTGTAGAACAACATTTTCTATAGAAAATCTTGTGTAGAACAACATTTTCTATAGAAAATCTTGTGTAGAACAACATTTTCTATAGAAAATCTTGTGTAGAACAACATTTTCTATAGAAAATCTTGTGTAGAACAACATTTTCTATAGAAAATCTTGTGTAGAACAACATTTTCTATAGAAAATCTTGTGTAGAACAACATTTTCTATAGAAAATCTTGTGTAGAACAACATTTTCTATAGAAAATCTTGTGTAGAACAACATTTTCTATAGAAAATCTTGTGTAGAACAACATTTTCTATAGAAAATCTTGTGTAGAACAACATTTTCTATAGAAAATCTTGTGTAGAACAACATTTTCTATAGAAAATCTTGTGTAGAACAACATTTTCTATAGAAAATCTTGTGTAGAACAACATTTTCTATAGAAAATCTTGTGTAGAACAACATTTTCTATAGAAAATCTTGTGTAGAACAACATTTTCTATAGAAAATCTTGTGTAGAACAACATTTTCTATAGAAAATCTTGTGTAGAACAACATTTTCTATAGAAAATCTTGTGTAGAACAACATTTTCTATAGAAAATCTTGTGTAGAACAACATTTTCTATAGAAAATCTTGTGTAGAACAACATTTTCTATAGAAAATCTTGTGTAGAACAACATTTTCTATAGAAAATCTTGTGTAGAACAACATTTTCTGTAGAAAATCTTGAGTAGAACAACATTTTCTGTAGAAAATCTTGAGTATAACAAAATTTTCTGTAGAAAATCTTGAGTATAACAATATTTGCTATAGAAAATCTTGAGTATGACGATATTTTCTATAGAAAATCTTGATTATAACAATATTTGCTATAGAAAATCTTGAGTATGACGATATTTTCTATAGAAAATCTTGTGTAGAACAATATTTTCTATAGAAAATCTTGTGTAGAACAATATTTTCTATAGAAAATCTTGTGTAGAACAATATTTTCTATAGAAAATCTTGTGTAGAACAATATTTTCTATAGAAAATCTTGTGTTGAACAATATTTTCTATAGAAAATCTTGTGTAGAACAATCTTTTCTATAGAAAATCTTGTGTAGAACAATATTTTCTATAGAAAATCTTGTGTAGAACAATCTTTTCTATAGAAAATCTTGTGTAGAACAATATTTTCTATAGAAAATCTTGTGTAGAACAATATTTTCTATAGAAAATCTTGTGTAGAACAATATTTTCTATAGAAAATCTTGTGTAGAACAACATTTTCTATAGAAAATCTTGTGTAGAACAACATTTTCTATAGAAAATCTTGTGTAGAAGAACATTTTCTATAGAAAATCTTGTGTGGAACAACATTTTCTATAGAAAATCTTGTGTAGAACAACATTTTCTATAGAAAATCTTGTGTAGAACAACATTTTCTATAGAAAATCTTGTGTAGAACAACATTTTCTATAGAAAATCTTGTGTAGAACAACATTTTCTATAGAAAATCTTGTGTAGAACAATATTTTCTATAGAAAATCTTGAGTATAACAATATTTTCTATAGAAAATCTTGTGTTTGACGATATTTTCTATAGAAAATCTTGTGTAGAACAACATTTTCTATAGAAAATCTTGTGTAGAACAACATTTTCTATAGAAAATCTTGTGTAGAACAACATTTTCTATAGAAAATCTTGTGTAGAACAACATTTTCTATAGAAAATCTTGTGTAGAACAACATTTTCTATAGAAAATCTTGTGTAGAACAACATTTTCTATAGAAAATCTTGTGTAGAACAACATTTTCTATAGAAAATCTTGTGTAGAACAACATTTTCTATAGAAAATCTTGTGTAGAACAACATTTTCTATAGAAAATCTTGTGTAGAAAAACATTTTCTATAGAAAATCTTGTGTAGAACAACATTTTCTGTAGAAAATCTTGAGTATAACAAAATTTTCTGTAGAAAATCTTGAGTATAACAAAATTTTCTGTAGAAAATCTTGAGTATAACAATATTTTCTGTAGAAAATCTTGAGTATAACAATATTTTCTGTAGAAAATCTTGAGTATAACAATATTTGCTATAGAAAATCTTGAGTATTCTATAGAAAATCTTGTGTAGAACAATATTTTCTATAGAAGATCTTGTGTAGAACAATATTTTCTATAGAAGATCTTGTGTAGAACAATATTTTCTATAGAAAATCTTGTGTAGAACAATATTTTCTATAGAAAATCTTGTGTAGAACAATATTTTCTATAGAAAATCTTGTGTAGAACAATATTTTCTATAGAAAATCTTGTGTAGAACAATATTTTCTATTTAAAATCTTGTGTAGAACAATATTTTCTATAGAAAATCTTGTGTAGAACAATATTTTCTATAGAAAATCTTGTGTAGAACAATATTTTCTATAGAAAATCTTGTGTAGAACAATATTTTCTATAGAAAATCTTGTGTAGAACAATATTTTCTATAGAAAATCTTATGTAGAACAATATTTTCTATAGAAAATCTTATGTAGAACAATATTTTCTATAGAAAATCTTGTGTAGAACAATATTTTCTATAGAAAATCTTGTGTAGAACAATCTTTTCTATAGAAAATCTTGTGGAGAACAATATTTTCTATAGAAAATCTTGTGTAGAACATTACTTTCTATAGAAAATCTTGTGTAGAACAATATTTTCTATAGAAAATCTTGTGTAGAACAATATTTTCTATAGAAAATCTTGTGGAGAACAATATTTTCTATAGAAAATCTTGTGTAGAACATTACTTTCTATAGAAAATCTTGTGTAGAACAATCTTTTCTATAGAAAATCTTGTGGAGAACAATATTTTCTATAGAAAATCTTGTGTAGAACAATATTTTCTATAGAAAATCTTGTGTAGAACAATATTTTCTATAGAAAATCTTGTGTAGAACAATATTTTCTATTTAAAATCTTGTGTAGAACAATATTTTCTATAGAAAATCTTGTGTAGAACAATATTTTCTATAGAAAATCTTGTGTAGAACAATATTTTCTATAGAAAATCTTGTGTAGAACAATATTTTCTATTTAAAATCTTGTGTAGAACAATATTTTCTATAGAAAATCTTGTGTAGAACAATATTTTCTATTTAAAATCTTGTGTAGAACAATATTTTCTATAGAAAATCTTGTGTAGAACAATATTTTCTATAGAAAATCTTGTGTAGAACAATATTTTCTATAGAAAATCTTGTGTAGAACAATATTTTCTATAGAAAATCTTGTGTAGAACAATATTTTCTATAGAAAATCTTATGTAGAACAATATTTTCTATAGAAAATCTTATGTAGAACAATATTTTCTATAGAAAATCTTGTGTAGAACAATCTTTTCTATAGAAAATCTTGTGTAGAACAATCTTTTCTATAGAAAATCTTGTGAAGAACAATATTTTCTATAGAAAATCTTGTGTAGAACATTACTTTCTATAGAAAATCTTGTGTAGAACAATATTTTCTATAGAAAATCTTGTGTAGAACAATATTTTCTATAGAAAATCTTGTGGAGAACAATATTTTCTATAGAAAATCTTGTGTAGAACATTACTTTCTATAGAAAATCTTGTGTAGAACAATCTTTTCTATAGAAAATCTTGTGGAGAACAATATTTTCTATAGAAAATCTTGTGGAGAACAATATTTTCTATAGAAAATCTTGTGTAGAACATTACTTTCTATAGAAAATCTTGTGTAGAACAATATTTTCTATAGAAAATCTTGTGTAGAACAATATTTTCTATAGAAAATCTTGTGTAGAACAATATTTTCTATAGAAAATCTTGTGTAGAACAATATTTTCTATAGAAAATCTTGTGTAGAACAATATTTTCTATAGAAAATCTTGAGTATAACAATATTTTCTATAGAAAATCTTGTGTTTGACGATATTTTCTATAGAAAATCTTGTATAGAACAATATTTTCTATAGAAAATCTTGTGTAGAACAATATTTTCTATAGAAAATCTTACGTAGATCAATATTTTCTATAAACAATCTTGTGTATAACAATATTTGCTGTAGAAAATCTTAAGTATAACTATATTTTCTGTTGAAAATCTTGAATGTAACATTTTTCTATAGAAAATAAAATATTTTTCTGTAGAAAATCTTGTCTATAACTATATTTTTTGGACATGTTGTGTATAACAGTATTTTCTATAGAAAATCGTATGAAAAACAGCATTTTCTTTAAAAATCTTGTCTAGTATAACAGCATTTTCTATAGAAAATCTCGTATTCAACAGCACTTTCTATAGACAATTTTGTGATAACAGACGACTGTTTACAACATAAAGCTACAGTAATATTAAAATTTTAAGTACTCTGGTGATGAAGAAAGTAATTTTTTAATACTATTTTAATACGGAAAAAAAATATAATTTTCCATCCATGTATATAAGATTAAAAGTAAATCTTAAAATAGGTGAACACATATGTAACCGTAACAGCAAATTTTATAAAATTTTATAGAAATTGCAAACGGAATGACAAACTTACATATACATATGTATAGCCTTGCCACTTATGATGAAGGGTATTAAAAGAATTAAACACAACAATCGAACAAAAAAAAAGCTTTTTCTGAAATGTTTGTTATTTACTTTCATGTTTAAAACGGCTAAAAAAAATAGTATAACAATACGGGAGTCAAGGCGAATGGTTTAGACAAGTGAACTGTCAATTCACTTGTGATTGTTGTGGCGAAAAATACAACAAACCTAAAAGCAAAAACAACAACAGGCAACTTTGACAGTTCGACTATCTTTTAACAAAAACAAAGTACCTGTTGTTTTTGTACATGTTGTAGTTCTGTCGTCACCTTCTATAGATTCGCCTTGCTTGGAGTGGTTGCGTTGCTCAATTATTTGTTGACAATAGCAACAAACAACAACAAAAATGAAATAAGCGCAAACGCAACGTGCTTAAACAACGTGGTTGTTGTTTTTGTACAATATGTGTTCTATGCAGTGTTACCATGTGTCAAGTTTTCCCTTTTTAGCAAGGTTTTTGAGACGCAAAAAGTTTTATTTTAAAAAAAAAAAAATTTATATCAATAAGTTGAACCGATGATTTCAAAATGATAGTCCCCAAATTCATTCACTAAATGGGGAGATTGATTTGAATATATTGAAAGTGTCTCCAGCACTAAATTCACATAAATTATCTCAGTTTGATTACATATACATATGTACGAATTGGGTTTTGTAATTTTAGTATGTACTTAGAAATAAAAAGTTTTCTTCAAAAAATATATAGCAACACTGGTTCTGTGTACGCGTGAGAGAGTTGCTCTTTTGAGAACAGATTATAAAAAGCTCTCTCTCAAGGCGAATTTATATACCAGGTGGTGTTGATAATGTTGTTTTGATGCTTGAGCTGTCAATTATCCTATGATTATTGCGGCGAATGCTACAACAAACGTAAAAGTAACAAAAACAACAGGCAAACTTTGACAGCTTAAACCACATAAACAAAAACAAATTGGAAGTGGTTTTTGTAAATATTGTACTTGTTGTGGAATCGACACCACCTGGTATATAAATTCGCATTGCTGAAGATTGACAAAAAAACACATACATACATACATACAAATAAAGATTTGTTTGTTATTATACATATATTTGCATGACGTCATGGAAAACAATAACAAAATACATTGTGTTTTGGTTTTTTTGGTTATATCTCAGCCCAGGCCCAACTTACTATGGTCTTATATACGTCGATGCAAAGGTCTTTGAAATATCTATCATTAGATATCCATATTGTCTATATTAATGACTTAGTAATCCAGATATAGGTCAAAAATAGGTAAAAAATCGAGGTTGTCCTGGTTTTTTCCTTATATCTCAGCCATTTGTGGACCGATTTTCTCGATTTTAAATAGCAACCGAGCCGGAAGAATTCCGGAGATATTGATATATGAATCATGTATGTATGTTATTTGGGGGCTTCGGAAAGTTGATTTCAACACACAGACGGACAGACGGACAGACGGACATGGCTATATCGATTCCGCTATCTATAACGATCCAGAATATATATACTTTATGGGGTCGCAAATGAAAAATGTGGAAATTACAAACGGAATGACAAACTTATATATACCCTTGCCACTCATGGTGAAGGGTATAATAAACTTTAAAATTTCTTTCATAGCTAGGGTGTAAATGTTTGAACCAGAATAGTTTGGAGTCAAAAAGTTTTTTATATAAATCATTGTGATTCACAATTTTTTTGTTCAATATTTTCTGACCGTCACTGTATTTTAGCACGAATACATTATGTTATGACGAGCTCAAAATTCTAGTCCTTGTATTCATTTTTTCCCTCATACTCCCCCTGTTGGGTTCTTTCCATGCTCTTGTTTGTAACACATATAATGTAAGTAAATATCTGATGATGGTACTGTTGTAGATGATGTTTATGTTTTATTGTGGTTTTTCTTTCCCATTGATACATACATATGTATATGAACTATATTTTTTACGTTTCACCACTTACGTTAAAGATGGTGTTGACTTTAACTGTAATAATATTTATGTTGTTACAAGACTCACTTGCTTAGACTTGCATACAAACCTATGTTTAACCTCAAAGACCAATTAAACTAAAGTTTTGCTTCTATTTTGTACATTTTACTGTAAAATAAATACATACAATATAAATACGTTTTAAACTTGGTCTAAAATATTACTATTGTACGAGTAACAAAGTAACTTGATGTTAATTGTTATAAAAAAAAACATATTTAACCTAATTTTAGCAATTTATTTAAGAAAATAGCGAGGTTTTAAAAATATTTGTAAATTAAATATGTATGCAGTTAATATATGCAGCTTGTACATGTAAAGAATTGTATTTATTTTAGCATATTTCTGAAAATTCCATACCATGTTGAATTTTTAATTAGTTTGATTGAAAAACAAATCAATAAAAAATTAATTAAAACCATAAAAGATCATTAACGTTTTTATAATTTCATGATTTCGGCATTTATGTATACAACAATATTTGTGCAAAACAAGCATGAGTATTATTATTCGTTTGGTTCGAATCATATATACCCTTCACAAGACAACAATTAAGAGGGTTATATTCCGTCGTGCCGGATCTTATATTCCCACCACCCCTATAATACGTATGTGGACTTTTTACTGGAGCAATTACCAATTATGGGCTGAACTTCATATGATATAATACTTTGTCTCACATGTTTGTCCATAATACTGTTTCTACTTCGTTTCGATTTCGCTTATTATCAAAATCAAACGTTTATGATCAACAAAAATATTTGAGAAAAATTTCACATAAGTCCTTCCTACAAATAGAATTTTATTAGGACACATAATATACATATATGCTTATGTCAACAACGAATATTCCGATGTATAACAAACGGAATGACAAAATCAATATTTTTTGGGCGAACTCGTAATATATAATTTTATTTCTGCCACCTCCATAAGTGGTGAACAGTGTTGCCAGGAGCTGACAAAAAAAGAAGCTATATTGACTTCAAAAACAGGCCAGAAAAAGCTTAACCGCTTTATAAAAAAAGCCAAACAAATGCTAAAATATTATAAATTAAGAATTTCGGTTTATATTTATTTTTAAATAAAAAAATAGAAAATATGTTCATAAAATTCATCTGCATTACTTAAAGGAAGTACACAGAAAAAAGAAATTCATAATTGGAATGAATTTTGTAATAAATATTATTAATCGAACTTGACTTTTTTTCCCAAACTATTTTCATTCAGATTAAGAACATGTTCATAAATATTATAAAATTATTCATGACGGAACTTTTTGCTTTTTTTGCATAAATTTAATAATATTTTATAATAAATTGCATTATCAAATGAATTAATGTAATAATATTTGCTTAGTATACAGAGAAAACAGATTCGTGATAGCAACCGAATTTGTTGTCAATCGAATGATTCTACTTTAGTAAACGAATTTTACAGTTGTGGATACAATATTTTAGAAGAGGCAACAAAAGTTTGGTTTCTTCAACCGAAATTCTTCTTTATCAACTGACTTTCTGTTTATAGAACCGAAAAATTCTATGTGTGCAACCGAATCATTCGATTGGCAACAAATTCGGTTGCTATCACGAATCAGTTTTCTCTGTGTAGCCATACATATATTGGCCAATATTTTAAAATGAATCAACAATATCTGAAACTTAAAAAATATCAATGAACATAATAAAATATCCATAAACATTAAGCATATCATCCATCTCCTTAAAAAAAATGTAATAAATTTCGCGCATATTTGCTAATTTTGTGGCTGAAAATCATAAAAATAAATAAAAAAATTTCGAAGGAAAATTTCAAACATTTTTCAAAAACAAAAAAATATAAATGAAATTGAAATTATATTTTTCAAGCCTTCGAGATTTAATTTGAAAACATAAAATATGATAAAATCTTAATATTTAAGAAATTATTTATAAATGTTATGAATTAAAATCAATGAAATCAAATCATAATATTTATTTTGAAACTTTTTTCTGTGTACTAAAAAGTTAAATACTAGATTAACCATGTCCATTCTTATATCTCATTCTTCAAACTTGTATAAAAATGTGGAGAAAACATTAAACAATTTTCAATTGGGGACGATAACACTGCGTTACACGATTTTGGTACGCTCTTAACTGTTAGCTGGAATGAATAGGTAATGAGCCATAGATTAAATGTTCCAAACATATGTGGTATCAATCACGTCTAGTTTTCGAGGTACATGTCAATTATTATTTTTATACCCTCACTGTAGGGTTAAAAGAAACAGTTACTGTTTTCGATGTATTGTACTTTTTTATTATTTTGTTTTGTTTAGTAATCATTACTATTCGATAACTAAGACATATTTGTTCACATTTAATTGAAAATCCAATATGAATACTGAACTAAGTAGTCGTCGCAACTACTTAAATGCACCAAAAGCATGGCCAGAAATGTCAGCGTTTGTTAACGGAAAATCGAATATGAAACATATACCATTGATAGATCTTAAATATGTAATTTTATCATCACTCCACATAAAACTTGGTTTGATGAACAATATTGTTCATTCTATTTATGTATATTTAAGTAGTATTTTCCAAGTTAAGTGATGATAAACTCAAAGAAGGAATATTTGTGCTACCATAAATACGCACATTGATGAAACACCCACATTTTGATAAAAAGCTTACTAATAATAAACTTGATGTCTAGTTGTCGCTGAAAGCAGGGTTTTTAGAGAACAACAGAGTCCAAAATGTTGAACAGCTAGTTAACGACGTGTTTAAAGCTCATTGAAAATTTACTTTCTTTGTTAAAAATGAATGAGAACAAAAACTGTTACCAAACGATTTAAAGTTTTATTGATGAATAATGAAAATAAAATTTTCATTAGTTATATAAAAAACAAAGCCAACTATGATTAAAATATTAATACAAATTCAAAGTATGTTATGTATTAGGTTTACAATATTAAGTAGAGTAATATTTTCAACACTCCTTCTTAAACCTAATACTAAACATTTTAATTATATGTATATACTCAATTAATTAATTAAAGTTCATAAGTTTAACAAATTTCGTATGTTTAATCTTTTGAAGATTTTTTGTAAAAATATCTGCTATCATGTTGTCTGTGCTAAGATACTTAAGATTAATTTGCTTCTTGTTAATGAGTTCTCGTATGTGATGGTACTTGATTTTCGGTTGTGAAATATAGCATTCGACGCCAATTTAAGAGCTCCCTGGTTGTCCACATTTATTACAACTGGAACATCTTCAATACTATCGAGTTCAAGTAACAATCTTTTTAAATAAATGGCCTCCTTTGCAGCATTTGACGTTGAGATATACTCCGCTTCTGTGCTACTTAATGCGACCACACTTTGTTTTTTGGATTCCCACGAAATCAAACATTTTCCATAGTAAAACATAAAACCACTATATGATTTTCTATCTAGAGCATTTCCGCCCCAATCAGCATCGGCATATCCAGTTAATTCTGTTTGACTGCATCTGTAATTTAGCTTTAGTTCAGTAGTTCCGGATAAATACCTTAAAATGTTCTTAGCAGCGTTCATGTGTTCAGTATGAGGATCAGTATTTCTCTGTGACAACTTTGCACTGAATGCAATATATCGGGTCGAGTTGTGATTGCTAAATACATAAGTTCACCCATTACTGTCTGATATGACGACACATCTGCTTTTGTACAATTATTGTTACAAGCTACTTGAAAACCAGGATCAAGTGGAACAAATGCTTTCTTACATTGTTCCATGTTATACTTTTTCAATAAAGATTTTATATATTGGGTGTTACTCACAGTTAAATCACCTGTTTCACCATCTCTGTTGATTTCCATTCCAAGAAAATGCTGTACTGGACCTTTATCACTAACATCAAATTCGGTTGATAATTCTAATTTAATTCTTTGGATAACTGTTTTATCTTTACATGCGATAAGTATATCATCGACATATACTGCTAATAAAACAAGTTCGTTATCAACTGTCATTTTATACAAGCATGGTTCGTTATCACAGCTTGTGAATCCAATCTTCTTTAAACATAAGTCAAGCTTAGCATTCCACTCACGACCAGATTGCTTAAGGCCGTATAGGGACTTTCGTAACCGTATAACCTTATTTGGATGGTTTTTATCAACGAACATCTTTGGCTGTTTCTTATGGCAATATAACCATCACTATCCTTTATTTCCACACCATCAGAATTAAATGTAGCAGTATAAACATTTTCAACTGCTTTGCTTATAGAAATAAAGTTACCTTGCAATTCCGGAGCAAATAAGACATTTTTGAATTAAATTTCGCAATCTGCTTTAAGTATTACTTCGCCTTTACCAGTAGCAGTTATAAATTTATCAGCGGCGAGAAAAATCTTTTCGTTACACTGATCAAGAGTTTTGAATAATTTTCTGTCATTGGACATGTGAGATGTTGCCCCACTGTCAACATACCAGACATCTTGCTTAAACCCCTTTGCTGCTGCAATTAATGCACAAGTCTTTTGATCTGTCGGTTTCTTATCTCGGCAGTCTTTTGCATAATGACCTTTACGACCGCAATTGTAGCATTTACCTGTAACTATTTTATTTTCTTTTGCCCCTTTCGCGTTCCACTTCTTTGCTTTTTTATTAGAACGTGCTGCGTATGCTTGTTGTCCACAAACCTCGGCATATTGCTGTTTATTTCCTCGACGATCACCTTCTTCAAGCAATTTCAGTTTCAAGACGTGAAATGATGGCAAATTATCTCGAGTTTCCATGGCAATTATGAACGGTTCATACAAGGACGGCAAACTTGACAACAGCACAATCACCATTAATTCATCTTGAAGTTCAATACCGACATCTGCAAGTCGTTCAACTATTTCTTGGAATTTATTTAAATACTGGGTCATGTCTTCGTTATCATCCATCTTCAGATTCATCAGACGTTTATACAGCATTACCTTTTGAATCGGTCCTTTGGGTTTGTGCACTTCAGCTAATTTGTTCCATGCCTCAGCAGATCTCGTACATTTTTTTATGTAATTCAGCTGGGTACCTTTGATGCTCTAAACAATAGTGGCTAGCGCCTTTTCATCATTTGTTACCCAATCTGCTTTCTGTTCCGCATTCCAACCAGGTTCACAAATCAATTGACCATTTGCATACTTCCACAATCCGTTGTGAATCAAGACGCTCTTCATGTGCACATGCCAGGAATCATAATTCCTTTCATCTAGTTTTTCAATTTGCAAAAACGGCGATGTCATCTTGTCTAGAGTTTCTTTTAGTCAATTCCACAAATGAATATTCTTGAAGCTTTAAAAGCCTGGGCCCATAACCAATGTTAAAAATGAATGAGAACAAAAACTATTACCAAACGATTTAAAGTTTTATTGATGAATAATGAAAATAAAATTTTCATTAGTTATATAAAAAACAAAGCCAACTATGATTAAAATATTAATACAAATTCAAAGTATGTTATGTATTAGGTTTACAATATTAAGTAGAGTAATATTTTCATCATTCTTCATTCTCATTTGTATTTTTTTTCATCTAATCTGTGTCTCCTCTCACCCTGCTCATATTTACATCCTGGTTCCACCATGTAAAGAAGCTTGAAAAATGATTCAAAGGCCATTGGAACACAACTATGCAAGGTGATTACTGTTGGCGTGAAAAACGAGAAGATCAATCAAAGCTCAAAAGAAAATGTTAAAGTTTCACGATATTTTGTGTACCAATTATATAAGACGATTTTTTTTCTGAGTTTTTTTTACTTAAATGATAAATTTAAACTTGATTAATGTTAAAAATTCTGATTGTTTTTATTAGATTTCTTAAAAATATGTGTTGGCCTTTTAATTTTAACTAGGACATTCGACCTCTTTTATGGAAAGTATTTTGAAAAATTTCTTTATATTGTGCATATCTAGAGAAAATAGCCTTTCAAACCATATCTGTTTCATAAATATTGGTGGACAATGACATACTTAAAAGTGTACCACAAAAAAACGTTTGGCCTATTTATATATAAGAAAGATATAATTTGGCACATTCTTGCGGAAGAACAATGATACGTGATGAAAAAAAAATCGTATGTATGTTTAATAAACGATAGGTATAAATAAGAAAAAATTGCATTTCAAAACAGGTACCCAAATTTTTTTTTTTTTTTGTAACGCAGTGTAATGGATCAAATCCTTGCATTGTATTACAATTCCAAAACGCAAACTATGTAGAAGAAAATTTTACAAATGATTTATTTACTTTTTGTACTTTGTGCAATACTGGTTTAAAAAAAATAAATGGTACGAAAATTTATAATCAGTATATTAATCACTTAAATATTTGGCTTTGCAGCATTGCTGGTTAGATGAAATTACACCAAAATGGATTTGAACTCGACGAATAGATCAACAATACGTTTAACGGCTATTGACAGGCATCGAGTATCAGAAGCCTTCAAGAGTTTGTGGGGTCTTGTCCATTATATAACGATGAATATACTGTGTAATAACAATTTAGTCTTGAAAGAGAATTTGCTAGATTATTTAGCTTTCAGATATAAAATACTCTATTTCATTTTGAAGAACTTGATATTGGCAATTGTTAGTTGTTCTTTTAGTACTGCACAATTCTTGAGTAAGTTGAAAATCTAAATGAAAAACAGTAATGAATTAAAATGAAAATGGCTTACAAATATAAATTCAGCGTTTTTATTTATTCTTTAGTCTCCAAATTTTGGTTTTAGCCTTTTTTAATTTCAAAGAAGGCTATTTTGAAATTAAAAAATGCTAAAAAAAACCACGAAGCTAAAACCAAACATAAAAAGTAACATATAATAATCAGACGGGCACGGTCTGGATTATAAAGCGGGTGAGGCAATACTTCTCAAACACTTCATTCTAAATACCTTTTAACAGGGATTGCAACATTGGACCGTTATTATGATGGAATATTATGGTTTCATATCTGGCCGCATATGCACAGACAATGCACGATTCGGCTAATTGGACCGGCCTCAATTACGATCTATTAATTTTCGTGTTATTGTAATGGATCCATTTTTCATTTCGGTGCAAAAATAATTTGCTTTCAAAATCGTCTTTCAATGTTCCCCGGAATCAATTCTTATGTTACCCAATTTCACTTCTTTTGAATGAATCTCGCTGTTTGATATTTAATATGTATCTTTATTACATTTAGTAGATCAAAATATTGTAATATATTTTATATATATATATATATAAAAATTAAATGGTCCATGTATGTAATGTCATCACGTGAGTCATGATTCGAAATTTTCAGGAGATGGTTTGTAAAGAAAAAAAATTAAAAAAATTACGGCTAAAGCCGGCTTTTTGAATCCAATCAACTGTAATAAAAAAGCCCCTAAAGTATGCAGTACAAAATTTAGATATTTTACTTGCAAATAAATAAGAACAGGCAGGGTTGGAGAAACTTGACGAACTAATATTTACCTACCGGGCGAAGCCGGGGCGGTCAACTAGTATTAAATAAAAATATACTTTTAAAGTAAAAACTTATTAGTTTAGCAAAAGTAACCTTTATCTTATGATATACTTACAATTCCATTGCCAACTTTTGGCATATTTTGATTTTCCGAGTAAGATATTACAATGAAAAACTTTCAAGGATTAATATAAATCTAAGTTTACTCAAACTGGACAGTTAGTTACCAAAATATACATAATTAAATTGTTTCAAATATATCACCAAATTTCAATAATTTCCCCCTAAGCTCCCATTCTGGGTATGATATATGTTTTGAATCGGGCAATGGCTCATAGTTGAGTTAAATCATTTAAATAAACTTTAAAATAGGCGATTCATTAGCTTTAATAAGATTTTAAAAATTATAAAATCTGTCTAACACATCAAGAGCATATATATATTAACCAAAGTAAATGGAATTTAATTTCTGAACTCTAAATTGTGTATGGCCGCTTAAAGCATGTATACCAAATATAAATCAGAGTTCGTTTAGTTTCTGCTTAAAATTTCGTATAGTATTTAAACGTTAATAATTTAGCAATTTTTTCAATTACATCAATTAAAAAATTTAAAAAAAAATTAAAAATTTTTAGTTTTGTTCTCATTATTATGAACAAAAACATTCAAACCAAATTGTTTTTAATTTTAAAAAACCATTGGAAATAATTATACAAATACTAGCATTTATGTGCGAATAACTACAAATCAATTTAATAAACCGAAAACCGTAAAAAACAAAATATAAAAATGAAACCAATAAACTGAAAAAAATAAACCAATAAACTGATATCAAATAACAATAATAAAATACAATTGCAGAATAAAAACAACTACAATGTGCGAAGACAAGTAAATTCAAAATCTCATATTACAAAATAGTAATGAAATAAAAATTAATAAATAGACTCCAGTTTCAAGTACTCTAAATGGTAATGTTGGTTTTTATAACCCTATAAGTAGTTTAATTTTAACTAAAATATGTGAATACAAATTTCAAACTACACTACATGTAAGCTGAAATATATAACAATCGATACTTTAATGATAAAAAAAGAATTTTGTAAAGTCTTAAAAATTATACTTTGTTCAGAATAATTTGTACGTCTTAATAAATAATAAATATTATTGTTGACATTACACATCCCTCAAAATATTGACCATTTCCTTTTCTTCGAGAGTAATCAATATATAGACTGTTTTACAAAATTTTCGTGCACAAAATGTTAATTTAACTTTACATATGCGTTTATTCCGAGTAGAGTCTACACAAAATGCAGTAATAAAAGTTCTGTGAAATTAAATTTTTTACATGATAATCCAATAATACATAATATCATACACAATTAAATCAATATAAAAATAAATTTAGTTTTTTATACTTGTTACATACTGCTAAATAAAATAATTGCAACTCTACAAAAAAATAATTTAATTAAAACATGTTAGTTTTAGCACGTTCGATAATTGTTAAAATATTTATTTCTAACTGACTGCGTATGAGTAATTTTTATTCACTTTATATTTGATATTTCACATACGCACCAGTAAACTTAAATTTAAACAATTTAACCCCCATTAACACATAGTCTGGTTATACTGACAGTTTTCATACAAAAATTATGTTAACCGACAGTATAACTATTAGTTAACGCATAACCAGGCTTCGTGTTAATGCGGGTAAGTAAGATTTTTTAATTACAAAATTTAAAAAAAATATATGGATTTAAAAACTTTTAAGTAAACAAAATATTAAAACACATAATTAAATATTTAATGTGTATAATTTCGATTAGAATAAATATTACAGTGTACAAAACGAGATAAAGGATACATATTATATTACATTTATAATTTAAAACATTAATTAAAATCTTTAAGGATTTAATTGGATTTGGTTTGTTTTTTATATGAATATGTTCAAAGTTCAAATTTTTTAATAAAGTGTGTTTTATTGTAGGGACAACTTTATATTGAAATGTTTTTTAATATATCCATCCAATTTGCTTTAATAATTAGATATTTCGGATATGTGGCCGCGTACCAGCGCGTACGTGTCGTTTTTTTTGTACTGTTTACTAAACCTTTCACGTTTTAATATATTAAAATGCAGTACATATCAAAAAGGTAAAAATTCTGTTCATTTGTTTGTGTAACCTTATTACCAGTGAATGTTCATCCATATGTAAATTATACATGCATATTAGTTAACATTTTTTTAAATTTTGAATTTTTCTGTATGATTCTGAGCAAACACGCCTTGTACTTTATTATTTCGTAAGAAAAAACTAATGAGAATCTTTGACTTTTTTAATGAACAATTATGATCATAAATAATTGAAACAATTTCATTAACTAATGTACGATGTCATAATAAACTGTATAAATATGTAGGTATTTACATATATGATTTTTTAATATTTGCGTTATGAAAAATTTTATAATTTTTTTATTGTCAAATTTTTAAAAAAGAAATTAGTAGAAATTATGCTGCCATACTTGAATGATTTACAAATATTACGATCACGCGATGCACTTGGAGCACATTATAATGACATCTCAAACCTAAAATAAGTCCGCGACATTTTGAATTTTCCAGCTCTTAGCTAAAAGGGCAATACTGCTCCTGTCAACACGCGTCTATATCTGTCAAAATTTTAACCAGCTGCGTATTTTAGTTAGTGTTTTACAGATATTGATAGCAGACTACCTCCTAGGGTATCCAATTAATCGGGTTTCTGTTTTAATCGGTTAATCAAGCAAATAATTAATCGGGCTTTAGATTTAATCGATTAATAATCGGTTAATTTTAAATTATTCAATTAACAGATTAATTTTAAAACGAAAAGAAAAACACGAATTTTGTGTACTTTTGTTAATAAAAAGAACAAAAACATAAAAAACAATCAAAAAATAACAATTCAACAAAACAATAAATTAATATATGTGTGTTTTTTAGAATTTTAGGACGATCTTCTGAAATAATCTTTTACAAAAAATACAATTTATATGCTTTCCTTTTAAACGATTTTTTTTTAGTTTTAATAAAACTTGATTTGAAAAAGCTCTATCACTGATTGTAGATGTTGAAGAAATCGGAAGTAAGGTATGATGAAGAATATTCAATTTCTCAGTTTTTTTTTTCTAAGCATGTAAAATCTTCCATCATACCATTGGAGTCCTTTTTGAATTTTTTTAGATTTTGAATACTGTAATAGTTTCGTTAAGTTCTGATAAAAAACTCGTTTCAGTAATGTCTTCAATTTCGTCTATTACAATGTCGTCAACCGATTCATTAGGACAAAGTTCACCATAGAACATTCTAGAAAAAATGTAATTTCCAAATTCCCTACTTTCAGATTTCTTACTATACTTCAAAAAACTATTGCCAGGAGGGAATGTTCACGAGTAATAAAATAAAATGTGTGTTTTTAAAACCATATTTCTATGTAAAGTGCAAAAAAAAGTAAGTTCGGTTAATCGATTAATCGAGACAAATTAACCGGTTTATTTGTTATTTGAAAATCGTAAATTTTAAATTATTCGAACTGTTAAGCGATCAAAATTAATCGGTTAACCGAATAACGGTTAATCGATTAAATGCCCTACTACCTCCTGACTTGGGAAGAAAGCATTATTTTTTGCGGGAAGAACACGTCACTCAAATAAAGACTATGCTTGATAAATACTATGGTAACTCTTCACCATCAATTTCAATGGTGGCTGTACAATAGACCGTCTCAGTTTTTACACTTTTTTCGAAATTCCTTCAGGCACATCGATTTTCTGAATCTACTGTAAAAACCAAGAATTTTGGAATATAACACTTAAATATGGATGAACGGGAAGTGGCTCAAATCGCTTTTTCGTTTTTTTAGGCAAAATGCATTTTTTCCAAAAAATTAAAATATTATTCTTTAGTAATTTGCTTCTAACTCAAGCACTTCTTAACGGATTTGAACCTAATTACATGCATTAGAAAGCTAATTAAATTTCCTAAATGCTTCTTAAAGCAACATTGCCATTTTGTTCGATGGTTTTTTATTCTTAGCATTACAAATTCAGATTTTCAAATACAAATTTATCATTTTTTTTAATTTTTACTTACTTTTTCTTATATAAAAATTGAACGAGGTAAATTTTTTCTATTCTGTAAATGCAGTATGGTAGGAAATTTTAAAATGAAGATCTTGACGTAAATAAGAGTAGCATTCTGTTAAGAAAATCTGCAGTTTTAGTTGAAATGATGAAATGACTAAAGTTGTTTATTTGTAAATTTTCATCAATTTCATAAAAACATTAATATAATGTAAGAAGAGTTGATGTTGGTTTTTTAGTTTTTCAAATTTGTTCAAATTGTACTTTTGTTGCAGTTTGGTCGCATTTTGAGAAAATGCTAAAAAGACTTGAATCAAATCATTTTGCTCACTGTTTTTCATCACTTCACAATGGGGCAGAATCAACATTTTTTGGAGATAAATCTGTCATTTCTAAACGGCTGGTCTGATCGGGATAAAATTTGACATGAGGGTAGCCAAGGAGTATTCAAGTTTAATGTTTTAAAATGCGTACTACAAATGCTCCAGGGACGGCGCTATGGGGTCTCAAATTAGGGTACCATCGACATGTAAAATTTTTAAACACGTTCCATTTCTTGTTTCCCATCTGATTTTTGGAAAGCGCTTGGCTAGGTCTTGAAAAACGCACTTACGTGTTCTATTTGTCGCTTATAATTTTCGAGTTATAGGCATTTCAAAATTTAAATTTTTAAATTTGGCCATACCTTGGTCCGCTTTTTTAAATATATAGGTCGTACTTTTGGACCGAATTACTTAGACAACTAAATCTCCAATAACATACAAAAGATGTTAGAGCAATATCAATCATGGATTGAAAAATAAACGATTTTCAATTTAAAAATTTAAAAAATAGTAGATTTTTGCTGTTTTTTTGGGCGAAAAGGTGACTTTACTCTTTCTTTGTTAAAAAAAAAAACTTTCTTTAATTAACAATTTTATGACTTTCTCTAAAATATCTTTACGGAGAACATTTTGGTATAAAAACATGTCCTATTTTTCAAATATGCTGCCCCTTCGACCTTCGGAATTTGACAAATTTTTTATCAAAATTTCAACTTTGGGCCACATGTTCTAAAATCCCAAAGCTCGGATCAGAAAACAGAAAGCATCTTTGGAAACTTCGATGTGTACCTTATTTAACCATAAAGCATTTTCTCAGCCCCGGTGGAAAAATTGTAAAAAATACTATTTTTGGGATTTTCGCTCCAATTTTTAGGAATTGCGGGATTCCCTTTGACCGTCCTTTAAAAATTTGCACTTTTAAAGCGGATGCCATTTCGTCCAACAAAAGTACACTTTTAACAAATTTTAAAAAACGATTTGAGAGACCACTTCCCGTTCATCAATATTTAAGTGTTATACACCAAAATTCTTGTTTTTTAGAGTAGATTAAGAAAGTCGATGTGCCTGAAGGAATTTCGAAAAAAAAATGAAAAGTGAGACGGTCTACTGTACAAACTCTGAAGATGCCGAACGTTTTGGACATCCATTTGAGGTCTCTACACCCGAATCAATTTAAAAAAAAATACAAAATAGTTTTGGACGATGAGAGATTGAATGTGTGAGAGATTGTGGAAATCATAGGCATCTCCCGTGACAATTTCCCGGGAATTTTGCCAATTTTTCAGTACCCGATTCCCGGGATTCCCGACTAAAAATCCCGGGAATCGGGTACTGAAAAATTGAAAACTGACTAAAATACATAGAAAACAAGTTAGAACTCTTTTTTTTAACAAAAAAACAGTGAAAAGTTTTTTTGCATATATCTTGGCAATAATAGACCGCTTATTATTATTATTTATCTGGTGTTTTTCGTATGAAAATTTAAAAAGAGAATTTATTATTTATAGAATTTATTTCTTATTGAATCATTCTAATTTCTTTAAATTTCTTCTTCAAATCCATAACAAAATAGCTTAAAAAATGTATTAAATGATTAAATTTTTCTTCAATTAAAATCTAGTACAGAAAGGTTTAAGACAATTTTTTCAATTAAATTTGGAAATGATTTGATTTAACAAAAATTTAATCATTCAAAGTTTGAATAACTTTAAAATTAATTCAGTTTAAACAAAGGCTTTGGAATGAATCTAAAAAATTAAATAGTATTAGGAAGGGATTTATGGAATGAAAGGCTGACATTTTTTTAATTACGGATTAAGATTTTAGTGAATTAAGCTCAAATTTTATTAATTAATTCGAAGCTCTGATATTTAATAATTATAACACTAAGTTTTAATATGAAATTTGGCTATAATATTCCTAATTTACAGTATCATTATATAATTCGGGAATAGCCGGGTACCCGGGAATGTAGAAAAAAATTTCCCGATTCCCGGGAATCAAAAAAGGTTGGGAAATTAAAAACCCTACCCATGACTCAGAGATTAATTGGGTATGAGAAAGCTTTTCGCAAGATGACTGCCGCGTTTGCTCACTTATGTAATTTTCATGGCAAAACAAATTAGGCTACGAAATGCCTTTACGGAAGGAGATTTGAATTCACTGGTAAAATCATCTTACAAAAATAGATATGTATTATGATGAACTCTACAAATCATTTTTTTTTTTGGAAGGGATACAAAATTGGATAAACTTTAGACAAAGTACATAGATCTCAGAGGCAACTACTTATGTTGAAAAATAAAATAATTGTTTATCCAAAACATGAGTTTCATTCAAAAAGGCACGGACTTTTTGACCTACACTCGTATTTTATAAATTTTTGAATACCGCAGCCAAAAATTGATATTTGTTGTGCATTTCCGTTTGTAACATATCGAACCAAACATCTAGAACCTAAAATTATATATATTCTGGGTACTTAAAAAATTCTAACACCTCAAAGCCATGCCATTCGGTTGTTCATTTTGTTGATTTTGTTCATATTTTTTTTAATATGGTTATTTAAAAGCAAAACAACTATCTTTAAAATATGTGCATATTAATTGGTGCATGTTAGCAAGTAAAATATAGAAATCCCATCTTTTACTAACTCCTATTAACATGCCTCATGGGTATTCTTTAAAGTGGAAAAACTTCTATTTTACACCCAATGCAAACTATGTTGTGTGGAACAAAAGGATTCCATATGTCTTCTTTTTGTATACATACATGCTATTGTTATATAGTAGTTTTTTGTGTATTTGTCAGAGATGTTTCATGTAAAATATGTGTTAGTATGATTACTATCAGAACTTTAATAGAATGCATTTTTGAAAAAAAAAATTGTTGTTAAAAGGTCACAGAACTTACCAAAAATCATTTGATCTATATTCGTATCTTAATACTGGTCATAAAATTTTATATATTTTTTTAAAATTTATGCAAACATTTTACAAGTCAAGTGCTATGTGCTATCTACACATGTCGCAGGACTAGTGCCCGCAACTTCAACAAATAGATATCTATCGTGTAAATTACCCAGAAGATAAATTTGTCTAAATGGTAACTTGACATTAATTACAAATCAATATTTACGGGTAAAAAATACCAAATATTTTCACTCCATAAGTAACTAAGCACTGATAGATATCTATTTGTTGAAATTACGGGCATAGGTCGTTTAAAACAATTGACACAAATATCCACCAATGTTAATGTAGATAAGATAATAAAAATTTATCAGAATAAAATATTGAATTGAAATCTAAGAGTAGATCAAAAATAAATTAATACATTAAGTGAACTTCAGATTTATAATATTACTAGATTTTAACCAAAGTTTAATGAGGATGAGAAAACTCAAGTTTAATTTACAAATATGCTTGATGGTACAAAAAGTACTAGATATATTTCATTGAGAAATATTTCTAGACCAATCAAATTTCTAAGTTGGAAATATAGCTATGTGTTCCACTTCCATTATAAAATATTGTCTTCTTAGCAGACGATATCATTCTTTCAAATCCTGATTCCTATTTATTAAACATTTTTTTGCATAATTTTCAAATTGAGAACAATACCTTTTAAAACAGAAAAGAAAGAACAAAACAAGAAAATATACCTAAATAAAACTATGTTTATTCATTATCTGACTAAAATTGCAATGCAACTCATAAAACTGGAAAGGAGACAAAAAACAATAACTTTATTTTCCAACAATAAGGATTAAGAAAAATTTTTGCAAATGTCAAGTTGTAAAAATACTTTTATTTTTTATACTGGAAATAAAAAGTTTTTAAATATTTTTTTTTTCATGTTTTCTCTTATACAATAGAGTATTATTGTATACTCTGTATACATTTTCTTGTAAAGTTTATTTATTGTAGGTAACATTTATCCTACTATAATTAGATTAAAATACATAACGTACCTAAATTAAAAAAATTAAGTAAACTGTAATAAAAAATATACAAAAAGTGATTCAATTTACCTATTTACTTTCATATGTGTTTAAAAATATTTTGATATCATGTTTAAAAATATTTTGATATCATGTAAATTTAACAGAGTTGGGGGTAGTGCACTAAATGTTGAGTGCAATCAACATTTCACTAGCACTAAATATTATTTTAAAAAATATATTTTTAACTAATTTTCATCAGCTTTAGTGGTATTTTTATCACTAATATTTTTTAGTGATAGTGCTATTTTTTTAACTATAAATCAATTGAGTGGTAGTGTAGAAATAAGAAATAAACTCAAATAGTTCAAAAATTTAACAATAACTAAAACCAAGCTTCAATAATTTTTTTTGCACTAATATATTCAAAATTAGTGATCATGAAGTTATTTCAATTTAAACAGATGTTTGTTGAGCAAGCTTCAAAGTGTTTTTCAGCATCCGAAGAAATAATAAGAGTAAAAAACACTGATAATGTAGGATTCTTAGATTTTGGGGAAATTGACAATAAGTGCAAAAGTTATTGAAGAAATTACTTAGTTTATTAACATCTTCAATATTAGGACCTTCAACCTTTGTGCAGAAAGATGGCATAGAAAATTAAATATGTGCGTTCATTTTAAGCTCGGACACTGATATTTGCAGTCTCAACAAATATCCAATAATAAGGCAAATGTTTTTTAAATTTAACACGCCTTTGGCTTCTTCTGCTCCAGTAGAGCGTTTATTTTCTTCTAGTGGAATGATGAATTCTCCTCGGAGAAATAAATGATAAAAGTGATTCGAATTTCGAAAAGCTTGTTTTACTTAAAGCCAATAGTCGTTAATTATTTTCTGTGTAATTCCTTATTTCTCTTTTTATTGTAATTTGTGTATTTATATACCGCTTTTACGTTTTTTCCTTAAATATATTAACTTAAACTATGAATAGAGTAAAACATTTCTTTGTTGAAAAAAATAGTGCAGGAATATTTTTTTAACTAACAATTTTAGTGTAGGAAAAATTATTTCATTAGGCTGCAAAAAAAAAAGTTTGGCGGGAACCAAATCTCATTTATGGCGGGATCAATTGGATTTTTTCTATTTCCGATGCTCAACAGTTGTTTTAAGAATGTTTCGGCAGAAGGGTCTTGCAGAATATGCACACGCATGTTCGTCGATATCGTGATTTTTTCGACGCGGTTCAAAAGGTATAAAAATTTCAAGCAATGTTTGGCGGAAGTCACCAGCCAAACTTTGCCGATTGTTGTTTCCTCAATATTCATGAAGGGCCCGATCGAGCGCTTCGAGGAATTTCTTATGTGCCATTGTGCATTTATCCCAAATGATAATTTTGCACGTTTTAAGGATTGTACCGGAAGGATTTATGGGAGTTTGATTGCCAAGTGTGCAGCGCGTCTGATGTCCAATAACGTCGATGGAAGTTCAATCCAATTCAGAATTCGAATCAACGCACACAGAAAACAAATTGGTCGGAATTCGGTTATTAATATTAATGTTTAATAAGATAAACCGAAAATTAGTTGCTAATCTTAAAAATATATAAACACAACCCATTTTCAATGTCTAGAAATGCAAAATCACAATGGCAATCGAATCATGATTTCATCAATTGAAAAATTGTTCACTTTAACCGATATGTGTCTTTGCTAAATTTTATTTTACTAATTCGAAAATTACAACTGAATTGAATTTAGCATTGTTCGCTCCAAATCCAAATTATTGGTTGTTGTAATCATAAAATTGTTTGTAATAAAAACCTTAACTGCAGAAATAAATATTCGATTACTCTACCTGAATAATTGATTACAATACAAATTAATTCGATGTTCTCTACCGAAAGCAATAATGAAATGGTGTTGAGTTTCTGACATCAGAATAAAATAAATTAAAATTAACTGAAAATTTTAGAATGCAAAACACATCAGAAAATAGAAAAATATAAATAATTAATTGGTGATTAATATTTTGATATATCAGAGTAAATACATAGGTAAGTTCAGTATCTTCAAATGTAATTTTAATCATATTTATGCTTCTGCATCCATACATAAACATATTTTGTAGATGCATTTTCATGTTTACAATTTTGTGTCCTGAGTAAGAATGTGTTTCTCTTTTAGATTTTTTATCAACTCTCTACGAAGGATGTTACTTTTAATTCCGAAACGCAGTTTGATACATAATGTTTTTAAGCTAATCTTGAAATGAATGATGGAGCGTAGAATCAACTACTAATCCTGCCAAGCTGAATCTCATCAAGAACAATTCATTTATTATATGTACAATATACAATGTACAATTATTGTCCCTTGTAATTGCATCTGATAAACCATTTGTATTTGAAGCATATACTATGTGTGTTATAATAAATTTAAAAAAAGAAAAAAAAACTTATTATTTCAATTCACAAAAATAAAAGAATCGCACCAGTCGTTAACACCGAATTATTTTTTTAAACGGTTGGGAGTACCATATATTCAGTAATTTCAACCGAATTCAGTCGATAGTACATGCAACCGACTGAATTCGATTGGCGACAAATTCGGTTGTGAACACGAATCTGTTTTCTCTGTGCGCCAATATTAAATTGATAAGGAATTTTCGACTGCTATACGTTGCAACATTTTTTCGTAAGCTCATTCAGATATTGTTATTGCTGGTTCATATCGAAGTGCTGTTCTCGCACCAGGTCTCTGTCTTGCAAACTGTTTATGTTCCATATTGAAGCCGACATTCCTAGATTAGTTAAAACTTTGTTGTTATAATGATACATTTTTATGACTAAGCACAACTATCATTTTATATCAGCAGAAATTTGTAGCATTCACTGTAAACTATGACAATAATCCTTCAGTTCTTGGAATTTTTGCTTTCAGAAAAACCAAACAATAATGGACGAATATTTTCTGCATGGTTTTTCTATTTCTTTATGTGCATAAAACCAAAACAATTGCTACATCGCAATCCTATTCATACAACATGTACAAAATACGAAATGAATCCACTGCCAGATAGAAATCGAATTCTACTTTTTTTTGTTGATTGAGAAGGAAAGATTCATATCATGACAAATTTTAAATATAAAAATGAAAGCATACATAAGTATTTAATTCGTGGCCATAATGTATATGGGTAATTTCATATGTACTCAATGAAAAAATGTCGGCTATGCCGAATCTTATATACCCTTAACATTAGTATATTCAAAAAGAAATAATAACGGTGTTGCGCTTACATCTGTAGTCATTTGGTCGCTATGGTTAATTACCACTTTTGTTTATCGACTTCACTGCCTAAGAGTATTTCTCCCCATATTCATAAAAAAAATGTAATTCAAACTATGTTTTAAAGAAAAATTTCCATACAAAAACATGTAAGAATACTATACGCGGCTATGTCGAATCTTAAATAACCTCCACCTAAATATATTCAGAATTGTAAAAACTACATATATTCAGTGTTAGTTATTGATCTTAGTGCGGTTTATGTGTACTATGCGTTTTTTAATTAATGTTATGGTATTTTATATCTTGTAGGAATGACTAATTTATGCATAATATATTTAATTTCATATGCTTGAAAAGTACGTCTTTATTCTGTCTGAAACTTCCATATGGTTATATCATATAATTTAGAACTAGAACTATTCGCGTATATATTAGCTATGCATAATTATGAACAGATATTCACAAAATCCAGCAGTAAGATTTTCTTGAAACTAATTTCTTTTAAGTTTTCTTATCGTTATGGACTCCTGAAAAATACTTTAACGCACATAAGTTAATGTATTTTTCAAATGTATATTTTTTATTCAATAAATCTGCAGATTCAAAATTTAATAATGGCATCGATTTTAAGACGAAATTTGTCAACAGCTTAAGAGTGCATTTAGTTTAGATAAATGTAATTAAAGACCTTAAAAGTGCCGCAGCAAAATCTATCGGGATAAAAGTGTCTGATATTCCGCTTACAAACATTTACTTAAATAATTATTAAACTCTATTATTTCAGTAAGTTGTTGCAATTCTTTTCTGGATTTTATGTATGTATATTAGAGTTAATTTCAAAAATTTAATTTGCGGGTATCATATCATAAGGAAAATTCTCACTCCTTGTGGTGGTTCAACGCAACGGTTGAATATATTGAAAATCTGATTTCACTAGTCGATTGTGCATCAAAAATTAATACAATTGATGTTTTTTTAATGCTTAAAAATAATTCCAAAAACCCACAAATGTCATAAAAAAATAAAAAAAGTATTTTAGATTTTTTAAAAATACACGATGAAAGGGCATTTTAAGCTTAGCAAAATGGTATTTCCTTTCTATCACAACCCGTTAAAAAGTTATGTGGCTTTAAAAATGTTTTGTTAAGACAAACTAACAAAAAAAATTCTAAACTTTTTTTTTAAAATTATCGTTTTCCTGGTGCCGTTTTCATCGTGCATCTTTAAAAAAACTAAAATTCAGTTTTTTAATATACCCTACACCACCATAGTGGGGAGGGTATCATGCGTTTGTGCAGATGTTTGTAACGCCCAAAAATATTAGTCTAACACCCACCATAAATTATACCGATCGACTTAGAATCACTTTCTGAGTCGATTACATTATGTCCGTCCGCCTGGCTGTCAATTTAACCCTTGTGCGCAAAGTACAGGTCGAAATTTTTAAGCTATTTCGATCAAATTTAGTGCATATTTTCAAAATATTATTAGTTAAAAAATTTTAACTACACTATCACTATTATTGAGTGAGGCTTATATTTTTCAACTCATCACTAAACATTAATAAAATTAGTGAATTATTTTACACTACCACTAACTATTAGTGATAGTTAAAAATTAGTGCAAGCTAATAAAAAAATTTCTAAACTTATTTTTTACCAAATATTATTTTCTAGTTAAATAGATAACTTTGAAGCCACATAACTTTTTAATGGTTAGTGATAGAAAATAAATACTGGTGCCGTTTTGCTAAGCTTAAAATGCCCTTTCATCGTGTATATTTAAAAAATCTAAAATACTTTTTTTATTTTTTTATGAAATTTGCGCCCCCTGTTGTGGGTTTTTGGAATTATTTTTAAGGATTCAAAAAACACCAATTGTATTAATTTTTGATGCAAAACAGTATATTTTAAAAAAATACGCAAATTCTTCCAATTTTTTTGTTATCAATGACTGCGATAACTTTTTGTTGCTTCACCAAATTAATTCCAACTAATAATGCCAACTAATTTTTTTGTCACTGATGTTCCAAGACAAAATATCAAGAAAACATTTACTCAAATATTATTGGATCATATTCTAGGGATCAAAATAAGAAAATTTGCCCAAGGAACCATACCTCTAAAATAATTCTGATGTTCCTTCTTTTGACCCAAATGCCACATTTCAAAAAATTTGGAGAATTTATCTAAGCATATTTTTCCAAATTTATTTATTATGATACGAACGCCATTTTGTGCTTGTTGAATACTCCGCTACTTAAGCACGCTAAAACTATTCCTGTTAATCATTTCGATCATTGCGAGCAAAAGTTATGTTGGTTTAAAGTTTGAACTAAATATTACAAATAAAGCTATGCTGAATCTCATAGACGCATGATAAATATTATGTATTACCTACATCACATTTTTATATATTAACGCTCTATAAACAAAATTTATACACAATACATACATACATCATTTAAAATGCCAAAAATTGTGATATTTTTAAATATTTGTATGGGGACCCCCCAGGGGGTTCCGGTGGGTGTGCTACTAGCATGGGTGTGTCGGCCCTCCAAAGTTAGTGGGGATCGGTCATACATTTAGATTCTATTGGGGCACTTTAAATGGGTCAATTTGACCATTGGGTCAAAATAAGGAACATCAGAATTCATTTTAGAGGTATGGTTCCTTTAGCAAAGTTTCTTATTTTGATCACTAGAGTACGATTTTTCTTGTCATTTGCGATTTTTAAATTAAAAAAATTTAATTATTGGCTTCAAAGTTTAGCACCTTTGAACATTGACATTATTGCTGATTGACAATGTTGCTTCCCCATATCTGCTGAACAGTTTATTTATATAACTCTAAATCCAAAATTTTAAATTTGTATAACAATTTTATTTTTCATATTTAATAAACTATGCCTATTAATGATTGGGAAATAATAAACACCTATGATCAGGTTCATAGCTTTTAGAATAAAAGTGTTTTTGCCCATATAAACAAACATACACATCGAGTTAAAATAAAAGCATAAAATATCTAAAACGCGCAACAAAACTGCATTCAACTAGATACACTACTTTTCTTTTGTGTATTGTGAAAATATTGTAAATTTAGAGAGAAATCATTCGTATCACTAGTGGCAGTATTGTATGACAACTGATAAATGACAACACACTAGTCATCATATATCATATCCTCATGTGTTTCTCCTGCTTTTTGGCTTTTGTTTTAGTAGTTTTCCAAGAACTTTTGTTTGCTCAGTCTTTATGATTCTCAATACACCTCGGAAAAAGCGTATAAAATTTAGTTTTCCTGTTATTGATTGCTACAAAAAAAAACCATGTACATAATATTATGTATTGCTACATGATCCCAGTGGAAATATCCTTATACATATATATAATGAATACTTCCAACTGGAATTGTAAAACCTAATACTAGATTTAAATAATTTAAGGACAGAAATTGATGAACTCGCTCTGTGTGAAATAGGTAGAAGTCTTAACAACAAAGCTCTTTTCTTGGTGGTTTTAAATGTATTCCAACCCAATCGACCCATTCGAAAAATAGTTCATATGTACACTTAGAGAAAAATTATTGTTGTCCATGTTTACTATAACCAGTAAACAGTCGTCCATATATATGGTAACAGTAAACAGGTATATGTTTGTGACAACCATTTTTATGATAAAGGACTTACCATATTATGTTGCTCTCGGCTTATGATTCATCATAATAATAGTTGTTTACTGCAACCAAAAATATGGTTGATGCAATCATTTGAATCGTAAATTAACGATACTATGGTTACCACAATCATGTAAATTGTTATTGTCACTATAATATAGCTAAAAAAACTTGTAACAATGTTAAAGTGGTTACAGTAAACATGCACAACTATTTTTTTTCTATATCATCTGTAATCTGTACAGTGACGTTAAAGATTTTATCTCTGAAATAGCTTCAGAGTTTCTACTTGATGGTGTCTGTTATACTTCATATTCATTGAAAATGCTTTTTTTATATTTTCACTTTTATGGAAATTTCCTATAATTTACCACTAATATTTATGTAGGGTGTAAAGTGATGCTGACGAATGCAAGTAGTATCAGCAAATTTACATATTTATATTCGTGTTTTATTTCACTCTGAGCAACAAAAGCAGTCACCATTATCATCATGCATTTTGCACATCATTTTTACAAATGGTGAACCGAATCGAATGACAGTAATATTTTATGTCCAATGCATTCATTTCAGCATAATGTACAGTTTGTCTGCTCTACAACCACAACGTTAATGTCTGTAAATTTTGAAAATGGTTGTGCATTTATCTCCTAATAATAGACTTAAATAAGCAAACATATAAACATTAATTCAAATATCACATTTGTTGTTCATGCGATAGGACATCCAGTTAGTTTCAACTCAAAAAAAGGAGATAGTATTTTCTAAAAATAATTTTGTACTATACTTACAAAGACAGTTCATTACACTTCTAAAAATTTGTAAACCCAAAGATTTGGGAGTCCTGCTTTTTGTAAAAAATTTAGTACAAATTATATGTTTTCGTATTATCTGTAATGTTACGTGCCGGTAAAATTCGAATGATAAAAAAAATGTTTGTTATTTCAATAAACAGACGAAATGTAACCGATCAAATTCATTGGTTAAGGGGTATGAATAGTTGGATACCAGCTAGCTCTAAATCTCATGTTCGTAGTTCTCAACCCGAGTATTTGGCACGCAAACATATTATATACTCTACATACCCTTAGAGTATAAAGAAAATACAAAGAGTAGTTAAGAAAAAATATATTATTTCAACAAATATTACCGTGGTCAGGTGACAAACCAGGTTTGGTACACTTTTCCCTCCCAATTTGCATATGCAAACGCCTACGACAGATTAAGTACCAATATTTTATAAACTGTCCCTAAAAATGACATAATTTTTAAATTACATTTACATAATTGCTTTGGTTATCTTTCCCTTTGATTAAAAAAATTTAGTGTTTCATTTTATATAATTCAAGTTTTACAAAATTTATTAAAAGAAAAAAAGAAAAGATCATACATAAATATAAATGACCATATAAGTATTTGATCTTTATACATTGAGTGTATAAAGCAAACTAAATAATAATAAATCAATGAGTAATTAATATTTACATATTCGCGGACAGTTGGAACGAATGAAAGGCGGACTGACAAAAATAATAAGAATACGAAATTGGAAATAAAATATAATAAGAGAGGACTTACAAAAAGATGAGCATAGATTCCACAATTGAGTTGATGGGCCCAGCATTCAATATGTGATGTTGTTGTTGTTGTCAATCATCTCTAATATGCAACTTTTTGGAAATTATTAATAATAATGAGATTAGCTTTACTTTAAGTTATTTATAGACATAAGAAAAAAATATTTTAAGAACTTAAAAGATATGAGTATACACTATAAAAATAATGTTAGTAAAAAAAAATATTTTAATTTTGATAAGGGAATTTTTTACAATTTACATGATTTAAATTTACTTTTAGGAAATAGAAATTAATTTTTTAATGATTTTCATTGACAATATTGATAAAGTATTTTAAATTGAATTAATTTCAATCATTATTTGAATGAAAAATTAATTTACAATATTGATAATGAAATAGGTAGCAAATACAAAATAATGATATAGTAAGGTTTAGAAATATTAATTTAGTTCATATTTAGCAAAAGTTATAATTATTAAGAGCTAAATTGTTTAATTCAAGAAATGTGTTTAAATAGCTTAATTAATTGAAGAATTGTGTTTGGTTTTAAGCATTATATGACAAAAGTTAAGTTTTTAATGAAAATTTCTAAATTATTAGAATTTAAAAATACAAAATTTGGGATATAAATAAGCTTGATTTATGTATATCATCATAAGAAAGTTAAAGTATATAAAATAATAATGTTTATAATAATACAAGTTTTGACAAAATATTGAAATTTGGGCTACTTTATATCAATATTTATAGTATACCGTAAAACAATATGTATATATAATAATTATAATTAATTCATAATATTAAAATTTATTGAATAGTTGAAATGTTGACTTTAAAACAAAGTTCGTTAGCACGCTTACGTCTGAGAATCTGATGTAAGTTTTAAAATTTGTATAATTCTTTGTAAATTTGTAGGACAATTGCGGCACGTGGTACCGCCGTTGCCACATGAAATTATGGGTTCAGAATTGTTTAGTCAAATAACCGTAGTTTACCGAAGCAATATTTGGAATTCTGAATTGATTTCAGTTTGGCAAATATATGTGGTTTTGTCCGATTTTGTGGGTGTCCTAATATAAATGAGTCTCGGAACACTATTTATATCGAGTAAGCACTTAGGCCCCCTTGAATAAATGAGACACATTTAATGATCTGGTTTATAAGACAAAAATCACGTTTTCTTAAGCTTACCTTGGAGCAGCCTATGTTATAACAATTATTAAATAATATTTGGAGTTTTCCCTCCGTAGAAACAAATCTTCCTCTGTTCAAGGATTATCAAAAATATGAATTCTGATTCTAATCAGTAATATTTAGCTATCCAACTAAATTTTAATTAATCACAATTTTGTTTTTTTCACTTATGACTTTTGTTAAAATTTTTATTTTGTAATTATTAATTTTTACGTTGATCACTTCTGTACTTTTCAACTGTTAGTCAAAGAATAATCAATGGTAGCGACAATTATAATTGTTTAATAAAAGAAATTACGATGTAGTAAAATATTCTTGAAGGTGATTTTAATGACATTGGAAGTATTAATTAAAGTATTTGGGTTAAAACAAGACAAAGATATTGTTGTAATCATGCTGAGAATTTTTTTGGTGTACAGAGAGTGATAGTAACATACATATGAAAAAAAAACTTGTTACAGATTCAATCACAATAGATTGTTGAAAAAAAAAAAAATCTAAATAAATGAGAAGGATACCATTATATAAATTAACCCATTTTCAAATATTTTTACAATGAAATCAAAGACGTATGGCAAATCATTTAATGTTTGATAGAAAAAAATTGAGGATATAAACAACAACACGATATTAGTAAAAAATTGCAACAAAACTGCTTCGTCTGTGATTCTCAATCAAAAGACGAACAGGAATACAATTTTTTTTTTTTTTTTTTCTTTATTTTTTTATCATTCGAAAACCTGGTACGTGTGGCACGACCCACGAACAGCCGGGCATATTTACAATTTCAGATCTGTAGTATGATATCTACCAGTATATTTGCCTTCAACATCTTCCACATCATATAAATTGTTTCCTATTTTGGCTTTTATACGACATTTGATGAATTTTGGAAGAAACTTTTTATTAATATGTTTTGATAGATCACTTAAAACATGATTTTTTCTGAAAACTATTTGCCCTACAGAAAAATGTATAGGTCTACTACGAAGATTGTATGTCTTTGATGACCTTTCATGAGCTTTGTTCAGGTTATTTCGAATTTCATGACGAATTTTGTTTAACTTGTCAACATTATCTTTAATGCAAAGATCTTCTCCAGAATTGCAACCTAATTTGTCTAAAATACCATACGTAGAGGCGTGTTGTATCATATTTTGCCCAAAGGTGGCAAAATAAGGAGAGCACTGAATAGAACTGTGGTAATCACTTCTAAGTACTGACAGTATTTGGGGTATATATTTGTCCCAATCTCTGTGTTCGCTACGGTCTTTCAAAAAGCATCTGATTTTGGTGATTATTTCTCTATTCACCCTTTCGGAGGCATTGGAGTGTGGGGCATAGAACCCAGTCTTTATATGTGTTATTCCATAGGTATTAAAAAAATCTGACATTTCTTTCGAAACGAATTGTTTCCCATTGTCACTATGGACAAATCGTGGTACTCCAAAAGTTGGGAAAATTTCATTTTGGAAAAACAAGATTACGTTTGACGATGTTGCCGTTTTAAGTGCTTTGAGAAAAACGAATTTCGTTAGATGGTCAAGGCATATAAAGATGACCGATTTCATTGCCTTAGAAAAGGGATACGGGCCAAGGAAATCACAATAAAACCTTTCGAATGGTCTATTGGTTACAAACTGGTTTCCCATTATTGGCCTGGAAATCTTATTCTCAGATTTGACACATTTGCAAACATCACAATTTTTAATGTATAATTTGACGTCACTTACCATGGTGGGCCAGAAATATTTTTGGCGAATTCTATATAAGGTTTTCGAAACCCCACCATGACACGAGTTTTCTGAATCGTGAGCCAATTTCAAAATAGTCTGGATAAGAGCTTTGGGTATCCAGAGCCGCCAAAGACTGTGTTCTTCATTTTCTATACCTTGTCTAAATGTAACACGCTTTAAAATCAAATTTTCTGACACAAATAGATCGGGTAGATATTCTTTATTTTCCTCAATAGAATGTCTAAGTTGTTTATACTCTTCTTCATTAAAGTCTGGAGATAACAAATCTATGTCAAAATTCATATCAGAAATGTTCACCTCTTCAACATCCATTCTGGACAAACAGTCGGGAACCACGTTCATTGAACCCTTCCTGTGCTCGATTTTGAAATCGTAGCCCTGTAACTTCAGGCTCCAGCGAGCCAAACGGCCGTTAAGGTCCTTTTGGGACATTAGCCACCGGAGTGAAGCGTGGTCCGTAATAATTTTAAAGGGCAAACCATCAATGTATGGGCGAAATTTGTTAACGCAAATAACAGCTGCCATACATTCGAGTTCTGTGACAGTGTAATTTTTTTGTGCTTTATTGATCTTTTTTGAAACGAAGGCGATTGGGTGTTCTTTGCCTTCTTCGTCACACTGAAACAAAACGCCACCAACACCAGTTTTGGATGCATCGCACTGAATAACAAATTCTTTGTTGAAATTTGGCTGCGCCAAAACGGGAGCTGAGGACAAGGCTATTTTAAGTTTATTAAAAGAATCTTTAGCAGTATCTGTAAGGGAAAAAGTTTTCTGAGATTTTCTGAGACAATCAGTTAAGGGACTGGCAAGGTTAGCAAAGTTATTAATAAATGACCTATACCAGTTTGCCATTCCAATGAAGCGACGAACTTGCTTTGGGGTTTTGGGCATAGGAAATTCTGTAATAGATTTGACCTTATCCGGGTCAACTTTTAAGCACCCATTGCCAACAATATAACCAAGATATTTTATTTCTTTTTGGCAAAAATTACTTTTGCCAACATTAATGGTTAACTTTGCTCTTTTTATACATTCAGCGACTTCAGACAAAAGTTTCATGTGGGAATCAAAATCGGGACTGCATACCAGCAAGTCATCCAAATAAATGAAAACATTTTCCCTGAAGCGCGATGGAACAACTTTGTCCATGAGCCGACTCATAGTCTGGGGCCCATTACAAAGCCCAAATGGCATAAATTTGTAATGGTAAAGAGGTTTACCAGGTATGGCAAAAGCTGTTTTCTCCCTTGAAGATGCAGAGAGGGGGATTTGGAGAAAGGCATCTTTTAAATCTATGCCACTGATAAAAAAGGTATCTTTCAACCTGCTAATCAAACCATTAATATGTGGCAATGGGTATGAATCTTTCTTTGTTACAGAATTTAATTTTCTCGAGTCTATGCACAAACGAACTTTCCCTGGTTTCCTAACTAGGACAGCTGGGGAACACCAGGGCGAGTTAGACTCTTCGATAACACCCATATGTAACAAACGATCAATTTCCTGGTAAGCTTCTTCTTGGCGAGGAGGAGAAAGGGGGTAATGTTTACTTTTAATAGGGACTGCGTCACCAGTATCTATATGATGTTCCAATAAATTGGTACATCCTAATCCTAACCTCTCATACGAAGGAAATTTAAGGATCATTTTCTCAAGCAATAAATTTTGGTCTGGTGTCAAATCATGAAACTTTTTATCTAAATCGTTATCTTTACTATCTTTGGAAATTTCAGAAATTGTATTAAAATTTGGAGTAGTTAGCTCGGGGGCAATAGCAAATTCTCGCCAAAAATCTATTCCAAAATAGGCTTGCTGCTGCAGAGATGGTACGATATAAAAATTTATGTTTTTAACTACACCTTTATATTGAATAGGCAAGGAACAAAACCCAACAACACTTTGTTTTGCTCCACTAGCAGTAAAAACTGAAGAATTAAGTTTTCTATAAGGAACGTTATTTCGTTCTAAAAATGACAAACTATTTTGGCCTAAAACGGACACATTTGCACCAGAGTCAAGTAAACCGACTAAGGTTTCATCAAAAATCTTTACTTTGGCAAATGGCCTGTTATCTTCACCTTGAAGAACTGTTGATTCCAACAATTTTCGAAAAGTCCTTCGTTTCCTAAAACGCAATCTACACTTTAAAATTTTGTTAAATGATTTCTTGTGAAATGATGAATTTTGGTTCGGATCAGTACGAATATGGATAGGTTTATTATTTTGGGAATAGCTAGTGTTGTTTGAAATAGGAAAATCGTTAGAATGAAGAATAAATTTGTTCCTTTCGGACTCTATAGTAAACTCGGGGTTTGTAGGGGTGGACGATTGTCCCCGGTCGCCAAATCGCCCATTTTCTGGTTTCCCTGTGAAACATGTTTATTGGGACATTTAGGAGTTAGAGCTCCTTTACGTCCACATTTGAAGCAAAATTGTTCTTCTATTGGTTTTGAACAATAAATATATGAATGACCAAGAGCCATACAATTCCAACATTGTATATTTGAAAAATCGTGTTTATTAGTTCTTCTAGAATAGTTCAAAGCTTCAATTTGAGGATCTATTGCCTCATAGTCATTATTTTCGGGTGGTGAAACTTCAATTTCGTTTACATTACGAGATTGATTAATATTTGGATTCTGAGATTTCGAATCTCGGAGAACCTTTTCTGCTTTTCGTGCAGTATCTCTAAATTCATTTAAATCGCGAGATTCGGTGTTAAATAAAAGAAATCGTAAATTTTGATTTAAGTTACGTTTAATAATATCTATTAAAGTAGTGTCGGGTAATGGATTTTGCAACCTTAAATTCATGGTCACTATTGAGTTATGATAATCATCATAACTTTCTTTGAACAACTGTTTGCGCAAAGAAATTTTGAGTATAACCTCGTGATCAGATTCTATGTGACCGAATTCTTTCGTTAAGGCATGGCGAAGTAATGGATAAGTCACAGTTCGATTTTGTCTTGTGAAAAGCCAATACCACTGTTCGGCTTTTCCTGTTAGGAGAACATGGAAGTTCGATAACAAATGCTCATCTGAACATTTAGATCTCGTCGAAAGTGTTTCAACTTTAAACAGAAAGTCGGACACTGAACCTGTTCCGTCAAAAGAGATCTTCCATTTCTCTAACTTAACGATATTTGCGTTTTCTACATGTGTGTTCTGTTGGCTATTCATTGTCTGATTTGTGTTTACACTCGGTGTATTCATATTATGCAAAAAAGGTAAAAATTCAGGTCTGTTATTATTAGGCATACTAACAGATCCAATCTGAGATATACTGTCTCTAATTGAGTTTAATTCTCTGCGGAACTCTTCCCTAGTTGTTCTCATTGTCTGTTCCATTAGAACCATGAGTGTATCTAAAGAGGAACTAGCGTTTGCATTTGAAACTGAGGGAACATTTTGGCACTGGTCTACAGGCATGTCTAATGGAAGATTTATAGGTATATTTGGATTAGAGGCTGAAACGGAATCTCTACCATTAGGTGGTACAAACGATTGTGACGATATGTTCTGATTGTCCATTATTTGAATGTCTGGGAAAAGTGCTTGTGAGGGCAAACTAGTCGAACTTGCAGTTCTTGGTATGTTCACTGTTGTTTTAATTGAGGGAGAGTGTACTACTTTTGGTTTTCCACTACGGTTACTGTTTTCTAAATCAATAGAGATATTATTAGATGAAGATCTCCGAGAACCACGACCTCTATTTAAAGAACTATTAAGGGCACCTCGTGCAGAGTTTCTTGTATTCATAACGAATAATAAAAAAAAGTTTAGTTTAAATTTTAGAAACAAAAAAAAATTATATTTACAACCAAAAATCAAATATCAATTCCAAAAAAGTATATATCAAAGAAATATTTCTAAATAAGTATAATTATAAAAATTTAGTTTTTAAGAAAATAATTTTAGTAATAGTTTTTAAACGTTAATTTATGCAAGTTTCATAATATATAAGGGAAAGATAAACCGCATCAAAATGTAAATAAATCAAAAATTATGTCAAAACAAAAGAAAGTGCAACATTTTAACTCTATATATCAGCTAAATTGGATCAACTATCTATGTTTTTTAAAAAAAATAAATTCTAATTGGTGAAACAATTGTTATCTGCAACAAAACAAAATCTGAAATTTTAAGATCTGAAAAGGACTTGAAAACAATTAAATCACAATTTCAAATGCAGCAAAGAAAAAAAAAACGTAGCTTTTAAACTTGGACTATTTGAAATAAAAATTAGTTTATGTTGGTTAAGTGTACAAGTACTAAGGTCAATACGTCGCAAATAGATTTGAAAAAAAATTTAAATTTGAAAACAAACTATGACTTACGTAATGAAATTAGACTTTAGGTGAAATTTATAAAAAAAACTTTTTAGATAGAAAACCAACATTTTACAAAACAATAATCTAGATTTTATAAAACATTTAATGCTTTAAACTACTGCCTTTGCGTTGGGCGCCATATATGTTACGTGCCGGTAAAATTCGAATGATAAAAAAAATGTTTGTTATTTCAATAAACAGACGAAATGTAACCGATCAAATTCATTGGTTAAGGGGTATGAATAGTTGGATACCAGCTAGCTCTAAATCTCATGTTCGTAGTTCTCAACCCGAGTATTTGGCACGCAAACATATTATATACTCTACATACCCTTAGAGTATAAAGAAAATACAAAGAGTAGTTAAGAAAAAATATATTATTTCAACAAATATTACCGTGGTCAGGTGACAAACCAGGTTTGGTACACTTTTCCCTCCCAATTTGCATATGCAAACGCCTACGACAGATTAAGTACCAATATTTTATAAACTGTCCCTAAAAATGACATAATTTTTAAATTACATTTACATAATTGCTTTGGTTATCTTTCCCTTTGATTAAAAAAATTTAGTGTTTCATTTTATATAATTCAAGTTTTACAAAATTTATTAAAAGAAAAAAAGAAAAGATCATACATAAATATAAATGACCATATAAGTATTTGATCTTTATACATTGAGTGTATAAAGCAAACTAAATAATAATAAATCAATGAGTAATTAATATTTACATATTCGCGGACAGTTGGAACGAATGAAAGGCGGACTGACAAAAATAATAAGAATACGAAATTGGAAATAAAATATAATAAGAGAGGACTTACAAAAAGATGAGCATAGATTCCACAATTGAGTTGATGGGCCCAGCATTCAATATGTGATGTTGTTGTTGTTGTCAATCATCTCTAATATGCAACTTTTTGGAAATTATTAATAATAATGAGATTAGCTTTACTTTAAGTTATTTATAGACATAAGAAAAAAATATTTTAAGAACTTAAAAGATATGAGTATACACTATAAAAATAATGTTAGTAAAAAAAAATATTTTAATTTTGATAAGGGAATTTTTTACAATTTACATGATTTAAATTTACTTTTAGGAAATAGAAATTAATTTTTTAATGATTTTCATTGACAATATTGATAAAGTATTTTAAATTGAATTAATTTCAATCATTATTTGAATGAAAAATTAATTTACAATATTGATAATGAAATAGGTAGCAAATACAAAATAATGATATAGTAAGGTTTAGAAATATTAATTTAGTTCATATTTAGCAAAAGTTATAATTATTAAGAGCTAAATTGTTTAATTCAAGAAATGTGTTTAAATAGCTTAATTAATTGAAGAATTGTGTTTGGTTTTAAGCATTATATGACAAAAGTTAAGTTTTTAATGAAAATTTCTAAATTATTAGAATTTAAAAATACAAAATTTGGGATATAAATAAGCTTGATTTATGTATATCATCATAAGAAAGTTAAAGTATATAAAATAATAATGTTTATAATAATACAAGTTTTGACAAAATATTGAAATTTGGGCTACTTTATATCAATATTTATAGTATACCGTAAAACAATATGTATATATAATAATTATAATTAATTCATAATATTAAAATTTATTGAATAGTTGAAATGTTGACTTTAAAACAAAGTTCGTTAGCACGCTTACGTCTGAGAATCTGATGTAAGTTTTAAAATTTGTATAATTCTTTGTAAATTTGTAGGACAATTGCGGCACGTGGTACCGCCGTTGCCACATGAAATTATGGGTTCAGAATTGTTTAGTCAAATAACCGTAGTTTACCGAAGCAATATTTGGAATTCTGAATTGATTTCAGTTTGGCAAATATATGTGGTTTTGTCCGATTTTGTGGGTGTCCTAATATAAATGAGTCTCGGAACACTATTTATATCGAGTAAGCACTTAGGCCCCCTTGAATAAATGAGACACATTTAATGATCTGGTTTATAAGACAAAAATCACGTTTTCTTAAGCTTACCTTGGAGCAGCCTATGTTATAACAATTATTAAATAATATTTGGAGTTTTCCCTCCGTAGAAACAAATCTTCCTCTGTTCAAGGATTATCAAAAATATGAATTCTGATTCTAATCAGTAATATTTAGCTATCCAACTAAATTTTAATTAATCACAATTTTGTTTTTTTCACTTATGACTTTTGTTAAAATTTTTATTTTGTAATTATTAATTTTTACGTTGATCACTTCTGTACTTTTCAACTGTTAGTCAAAGAATAATCAATGGTAGCGACAATTATAATTGTTTAATAAAAGAAATTACGATGTAGTAAAATATTCTTGAAGGTGATTTTAATGACATTGGAAGTATTAATTAAAGTATTTGGGTTAAAACAAGACAAAGATATTGTTGTAATCATGCTGAGAATTTTTTTGGTGTACAGAGAGTGATAGTAACATACATATGAAAAAAAAACTTGTTACAGATTCAATCACAATAGATTGTTGAAAAAAAAAAAATCTAAATAAATGAGAAGGATACCATTATATAAATTAACCCATTTTCAAATATTTTTACAATGAAATCAAAGACGTATGGCAAATCATTTAATGTTTGATAGAAAAAAATTGAGGATATAAACAACAACACGATATTAGTAAAAAATTGCAACAGTAACTAAATATTTTTTTCGAGTTAATTGACAGCCAACAGAATGCACTCGATGGTGTCTCATTAGCGAATTCATGATATATATTAGCACAATTGCAATGTATGTATATAAATCTGTGTCATACCATAAATAAGCTCCATACATAGGAATCGGTTGAATGAATACAAATTCGAGCTAAATTTACTGATGTCTACTAAACGTAAATCTAAATAAAAGAAATCAAGCATTATATTAATGAATCTAAATGTATTGCAATTTGTTCTTAGCTAAACTGTATACAAAATAATTAATCTACATGCGATTTTACCTAAACGGTTGTTTTTTCAGTGTTTAGAAGTAACCTATTGAAGAGTCAATTCTTTCTAAGTTGTCCTTTGTAATCTGAAGTGTAGTCTGTTTAAATGTTATTTATTTCTTTTTATTTGAATTGTAGCATATAATTTAATTTAACCATTTGTGCATAAGAAATGGAAACGTTTTTAAAACATTTGTGATAATTTAGAAAATTGTTTATATATAACTCTAGCATTTTTAATTTTCAATACTAACCCAACAAAAACGTCAAGGCATAACTACTTATTATTTGACTGAAACACTACTTATCTTTATTCGAGATTTTTAAAAAATTCATCGGTCAAGCTTACACATGTACTTACAATCAGTTAAGAAAGTATATTCACAACAAGAATATGTAGCTAAAAAAAAACACAAAAAATATTGCCTTGTGTGGGAATGGAACAGTCACATTATTTGCTTGTGTTTGATAGTCAAGCTGCTAACTCACTACTCTATGTACGAGTTATTTTATTGTAAGTTACCAATAGTTTTAACATCAACATATAAATGAATATGATATGAACAAAAAAATTAATGGATTTGACAGGTGACGAACCACTAACCTCCCGTTTTCCAGTCAAACACACTAGATTGCTGTGCTTAATGCAAAAGTTCATTACTAACCTGTATAAAAATAAGTACTTATTCTACTAAATAAAATAATTTGCTGGATAACCACCACTCATTACAAAATAATGCATGAACTAGTTGTCATTACAAAAATTCACAAAATTTTTGTTGGGAAGATTTTCGAGGGTATATGCAATCTACGCACAGTGGTGCCATTTGAGTTTTTTCGTTGCAAAAATCATAACTTTTGAACCAAATGAGATAATTAAAAAAATTTAAATAGCATATGATAGATAATTATCAACCTATGCAATCAGTGTTTGAAAATGGCTCTACGCCTTTCAGGTGCCTTTTTATGGTTTAGCAAAGTTGAAATTTGTGGAAAAATCTATTTTATGGGAAGTAAAATAAAATATTTTTTTTGATTTTTTATGTTTCTTTTTAAAGGCTTTTATAATTTAAAAAAATTTTTTCTTTGGTTTTTCGCGGTTATATGTCAATTTTGTCAAAATATTTAAAAATACTCCTGCTACTCCAACAACGACAAATTGTATGTCAAAAGAACAAGAAGAGTTGTAAAATATTTTGTATTGCCTTTATTTTATCCTGTTAGGATCAAAATATGTCAGAAATGTCCTTTAAAATTTTATCCGTTAAGATTGCCAATAAATTCCTTTTAAAAAATAGTGCGTTAAAGACCCAAATATTCTATACTAAATGTCAAAATTTCATCCTTTATTTATATAAAGGTGAAATTAAAAAAGTTTTATTACGAAATGTGCATGTTTATAAACTACACCACCATAGTGCGGGAGGTATAATGGGTTAGGGCTGCTGTTTGCAACATACAAAAATATTGTCCCAACACCCACCTTATAGTATACCAATCTGCTCAGGATCACTTTCTGAGTCGACTAAGCGATGTCCGTCCGTCTGTCCGTCCATCCATGTAAACCTTGTAATCAAACTACAGGTCGCAGGTTTAAAGATAATTCGACAAGGGACAAACTCTATTGAATTTGGTTAGAATCAGCCGATTATTAATCCTAGCCACCATACAATTGGCCTATGTGAAAATAGTTAAATATAAATAAATATCTTAATTATAAACATATTCAAACCAAATTCAGCACAACTAAGTTTTAGGTAAGCCGAACTCTCACGACCAAATTTCGTGACGATCGGTCAACAATATTCCATAGCTCCCATATAAGCAACATTCTCGAAAATGTCATTAATTTACATAAATCTCTAAAATATGTTCATCCCATCAAATTTTGTGACGATTGGTCGATAATCAGTCATAGCTCCCATATAAGGCCCACTATCGAAAATGTGTGAATTCAAATAAGATTCAATACAAATAAGTTTCATATCAAATGAAAACTCTTTATAATCATATACCCGGTGTAGAGTATCATAAGGTCGGGGTTGTCTGACTATACCATTTTATTTGTTTATTAAAAAGTCTTCTTCGTTGCTTTTCACAATGGATTTTGTTATATTTTTTTTGAATGAAATATTCAAATAAAATATAAAAAATCAAATAATTCAAATTTAAAATAATTTTTAACACTTAGGTAGTTAAGATAGAAGGATGAAATTTTTACATGTGGTATTCAATATACGGATCTTTACCTCACTATTTTTTGAAAAAGAATTATATGAAATCTAAAAGGATATTCAAGGATAAAAATTTGAAAGGGCATTTTTTACATCTTTTGATCCTTACAGGATAAAATAAAAATAATACAAAATATTTTACAACTCTTCTTGATCATTTGACACCAAATTTGTCATAGTAGGGTGATCAGAAGTATTTTAAAACATTTTTTTAAAAATATACTCCTCTGAAAATTTGAAGTCATTTTAAAAGGAAACAGGATCACGAAATGAAAAACTGTTTCAGACGTAAATCATCCGGTTCGTGTCTAATATTGAGTGTCGTACGGTGTAAGTTGGTAAATTGTTTATAATTCCGACATTTGTCAACGGATTTCATTGAATTTCACAAACATATATATGTTTACTGTAACCATATATATGGTTGAGACAATCATGTGAATCGTAAGTTAACCATATTATGGTTACCACAATCATGTAAATGGTTACTGTGACTATAATATAGTTAAAAAACTTGTAACAATATTGAAATGGTTACAGTAACCATGCCCAACTATATTTTTTCTCTGCGTGTACATACATTTTTGAGAATTTGAGCAACCTATATTGATACAAATTCATACAATTGCCGATGGGCTTAGAAAATTTATAAGCAACGAACAAGAGATAATTTGTGTGAGGGCAATGTGAAATAATATACCGATTTCAGCCAATTTAAATAGGCTGTCGTCGAATAAATATGGTACAAATAAATGCTTGTACCAAATTTGTTTAAAATAACTTCAAAATTGTGAACGTTACTTTGCGCACAAGAACAACCAGTCAGGCTGCAAGTCAGCAAGACCTATGGACATTTCCTACAAAACTGGAATATGTTTCTTGAAGAGCTGGCTTAAGCAACTAGGGAAATGCGCAAGGGAACTAGTTTATCCCAATAGTAATACATTACAAGTTGTACAAAAATTTATTTGAAAATAATGGTTGGAAGCTTTAGCACATACAAATTTTATTTACTTAAAAACACAATTATTTAAGTTACTAACTATAATGTTAACAGATTTTTTTCTACATAATTTTACAACTACTCGATTTTAATTATTTCCGAAAACAATTTCATATTAATTTTGTGTCTGCTGGTTTATTCATGATAATAATTGATTTTCATTCATTCTCGTAGCATACAATTTCTGCACCAACAATGGCCTGTCTTTTGCAACAATGTATTATTTTGCAGAATTCTCATATAGATACAAAAAAAAACATATATGAAAAAAAAATATTAATAAACTGCATTTAAATACAACATTGGTTTTAATGCTTACATAAATACCATAACTTACAAAAGCAATACAACTTTTTTTCTTTGTGATATAAGCCTTTATCCTTTACGGCCATTGAGTTTTTAAATAATGCGAATAATTGACAGACTAAGGTATGGGTGTGGGACATCAGTTCGGTAGCTTTAAAATTAAAGTTTAACATGATGAATTTTTAAAAACGAATTGGTTTTTTAAAAAAACAAACTCAAGTCATTTTCCTATATTGTATTTTTCTCTTATGATAATTTCTATTGCTGGTACTACAACTTATATCATCAAAAACATTTTACTACTCTTAAATACATTTTCCCATCATACAACTTATCACTATATTTGAGAATACATTTTATATTAAAATGTGTTTTCATGGTAAATTGCTTCTTAAAAAAATTATTAAAGCTAAATGCGTTTATCATTGTACAGTTGATTGTTTTATTTAGTTATTCTTCTTTTTGCTTTAAACGCATAAAATCCAATGAATTATCAATAGAGAGATATTGTTAAAATATGAAGTCATTGATAAGAAAAATAAAAAAAACTTAATGTAACAACAAGGACAAAAATAATTATAAATTTTATGGTTATGTTGCTGCTTGTTTAATTGTTTCCTTTGTAACAAAATGTTAATAAAATTACGAGATTACGAAAATATCCAGTTAAAGTAAAATATTAATTATAATAAAAAAATTATGTTGGATTATTTTAAGTGAATCGTTTCACTGTGAAATATTAAAATCCGTGGATATAGTTTTTGTGTATAATATTGTCCATATTTATGTTACTGCGTACTTATATTGCCAATATTATAAAAAAGTTTGCCATACAAATTATATTTCTTTTGTTTGAATTGAATTTCCATGCTTCTTATGATTCTTGCAGTAAGAAATGAAACATAACGTTTTTAATTTAAAATTTAAAAAAATTATTTTATTGTAATTTATAATGACCAAAGTCTTAAGTTATATTGTTTTAACTATTTTTATAATTAAATGTATTTATAGGGAAATGTATTTTTATATACAATGTAGTATTTACAAAAACAACAGAAAAATTAAAATTAACCCATAATAGCACTGCAAATACTAGGCTTTGTGTTATATTTTTCTGACCTTTGACCTTCACGATTTAAGGGTTAAAGTCTTCCGATTTTAGTAAAACTTTCAGACTATATTTTAAATTACCTGGACTATATTATTCTGAATAGCTTTTACTTAAAATCATAACAGTAAGGCTCATTCGCCAAAATATGGCCAATATATTAGTTTTTCTCGAAAATATCAAAATTTAACTCGCTAGTACGAAAAAACTATAGGAGGTATTGTCATATTTTTTTCATATTTTTACTCCCTATTATGTTGTCAATAAATTCCCATGTGATGATCAAAAAATTCTAAAATTTGTTTAACAAAATTTTTAAAAATTTGAATTGAGTTTTGAAACTGCCGTTAAAAAAATATTTTTTTTGTTTATACCTGCGAATAGGTTAGGAGTTTTGTCTTCCTAAGAAGACAAAAACTCATATACAAGTAAATATGGATATATTCTAAGTAAAAATGAGCTTTTATTTTAATATTTCTCAAAATATGTTAATTTTGTTCCTACATTCATGTTCTAGTGGCCTGAGACACGTTAATGTCCTGGCGATTTTTTAATAACTTTAACATTTTTTAACCAATTTTTGTCTTTTATATCTTATTAGAACGACAATTACGTACACATTTTGATTCTTTTTAATTAAATTGCAAAAGTAATTATTTTTACAAAAACTGAAAAAAATGCATTTTTTCCCCTTGTTAATGCACCTCAAAACAAAATCGCTAAGTCGGCACGGGTTGCCCTTTTTAGAACAAGTTAAAAAATTTTTGGTGATATTTTATGTCATTACGAATGTTTTCAGGGGGTACCGTCTCAACACTTCAAAAAATGTAATTCTAAGGGGCACTCCAGTATACATACATTATGTACAAATACACAAGATTGTGAATTAGGCTATTGTGTTTCATTCTGTGGAGCATTATCTAAAATTGTTTTGTTGCTTAAAATATTGTTGCTTTGTATTTGGAAATTATATCGTAAGTTTATACAGAAACTATTTCGGTATGTTTAATTTATGTAATGAGCCATTACATACACAATACGTAATGTTGGTAAAATAATAATTTGTCAATATAGGAGACATACTTATTATATTTTACTGGATATGTATTAGGGTGGGACAATTTGTATGGACAAACATTTTTCGATATTGTGCCATCGATATTTCAATAGCTTTTGGCATGAGGAAAAAAAATTCCACAGCGACATATCAAAAAAAAAAAAAAAAATTGCTCTTATTTTTAAGGTTTTTTAGTATGTAATTTTTTAAATATTTAAGGTAATATTTAAAAAAACTAAATCAAAAATTAATTTAAGTAGTATTTAAAAAAAATTAAATCAGCCGTTTTTTTTGTTACCTACAAAAGAAAACTTTACAAATAAAAGTTTAGAAAAAGTAAATTTTTTTACTTTTTCTGAAATTTGGGCAGCTCGAAAATAATTTGTTTGATATGTCGTAGTGGATTTTTTCCTCGTGACAAAATTGCTAAATCGATTGCTAAATCGACCCACCCCAAAAATACTAGGATTGCACTTATTTTGCAGTTTTGTGATTTTCGATGCTCAAATTTAATGTTGAAAAAAAAAATTTAATCCAAAATTGTTTTAGCATTTCCTTAATCAATAGATGTTTAAATCTTCAAAATTTTATTTATAGAAGACAAAAGCGCAAGAGTGTAAAATAAGGGCCACCCTAAACTATACATTATACAAAAATGGTCCCTTTTAATGTTGTTAAAAGTTAATTCATTAACATTAAGTTGTTTTTGGTAGTAATGAAGTTTATAAATTTAATTAAATTATTCTCACAATTCCAATTTTTGGAAAATGTACAAAAACATAAAAATTACCATTATTAATATTTAGGCAAGCAAATGTGAACGGTATTTATATTTAAATCTCATCCAAAAAGTATGCTTCAATTTTTGTATTTATTGCATCAGTAATTTATTACAAGGCGTATACTTATTAATATTGTACTACGTCGTATTACATATCACTCATACGTATATTATATACAGCTACTTTGTTGTCATAAAATACACTGCAAAAATTGAGTACTGCCTTCATAAATGTAAAAAAATAAAAAAAATACTAAAAAGACAACTTCTATGACTCGCTTTTCGTAAAAGTTTTTATATTGTTTTCCTTATTTTCAAATAATATTAAAAAAAAACATTATTTTATATACATTTATTTCCAAAAATATTTTTTTAACATATTCGAAAGAAACATAGTGAAAATTTGCTTCACCTAATAATTAATGTATAAGAATGTGTGAAGGAGAACAAAAAACTTTAAGTACACAGAAAAAACTGTATTTCAATTCAAATATTTATCACATATTGAACTGGTTTCAAATATTTCATAATCGGATGAAGTACTCATGTGCTCAAAAACAAAATTTTCTAATATTTTGTACTGAATTTTGAGTTTTGAATTTGATAATTAAATATACAATTTGGTTATTGGTTGAAAAATTTTAAAAATTTTTATTTTAATGTTTAAATTCCAACAGGTAATAATATATGAGCATAAATTTAATATACAACCTTCTTTATTGGTTTAGCTTTAATAAAAAAAATTATTGAATATACAACTTTCGTAATTGAAAACACAAAACAAAACTAAAATGTGATTTCAATTACGAAAACTAGAGACAAAAATACAGGTTAAAATAAGAAGACGAAGAATATTTTTTTAAAAACAATCCATCAGAATCAATATCTTGACCAGAGTAGAATATAATTTTTTTATTCAGTTCATATTAAATTTTAACAAACCATAATTTAATTTAATAAAAAATCCTTAAAATGTAAATTTCTTGTTTGTTACACATCTTTAGATCGGCAAGAGCATTCGAAGGATTTGTTTATGTACACTTTAAAGCATTTTAAGCGTAGATTTACAATTTGGCTATGTTTTTAAACAAACAAAAACTAAATTTATGAAATTGGTATGTTTTCAAACATACCAATTCATAAATTTCTATATGAAAGTTATTATGATGAATTTTGTGTGTATACCAACATTTTTAAGAAATTTATTCACTTTAAAGTGATTTTCGGAAGCGGGTCTTATATGGGAGCTATGACGAATTATAAACCGATCATAATAAAATTTGGTGACTTAAATTTTGTATATATAAAACTTGTTTGGGGCGAAATTTGTGTAGATACATACATATATAAATTAAACTTTTATGAGAGATAAATTCCAATTTCGGGAGGAAATTTGTATGTAGGCTATGTGAAATAATATACCGATTTCAGCCAATTTCAATAGGCTTGGTCCTTGGCCCTGCCAGCCAACCATGCCAACTGTATAGCCAAGTATAGTTTTAAATAATTTAAAACTTGCTATTTTTATAGTTTTTCTATTTGCATATTAAAACATCCCATTTAATTTGGTCTCACACAGTTTTTTTCATCTATAAACAAATTACAACTACTCTTGCATATGTACAATATTTTCAACTGAAGTGATGTTAATTAACTCATACATGACTGGTGTCGTCTACATTTTGAGTAACAATAAAGAACTACCCAGCATAGACATATCCAGTTAGAAAATATTTTTTTTGAACAATATTCACAAAAAAATCAAAATAAAGGAGAACTTTTAACAATTACAATATTCTTTCAAACTCTGCTGCTCAATTTTGTAACCACAATTTTCACTAAAAAAATGCACAACAAATTTACCACTTGTTGTTAACAGGAAAAATCATCATAATCAGCAACAACCCATATAGAACATGTTAACCATTTGAAATTTCTATAAAATTGCATATCAAACCGCAGTTTTTCAACTAATTGTCAGCTTTCCAAAAAAAAATCAAATTTATCTGTAACATTTTAAAAAGGACTATAAATTATGACAGAAGCCCACATGTTCAACAGACACTTTTTATATTTATGTATGTCCATCAAATATGTAAGAGATTGAAAAATAACAAAAATATGTATCAATTTTATTTCATTCTTGATATTTACATATTTACATGGTATTGAAATACTTTGTTAAGTATTTTAATAACACGGAAGTTGGCCGCATGTTTAATATGAAGCTCAATAAAAAGACTACAACACATTTGTATTACAAATAAATCATTCCATATCATATGCTGTATTCAGCTATATATGTATATTAGAGTGGGTCATTTGTATGCATTAAAAAAATGCACCAAGCTGTTCCCAAAATCGTAATCTACGACGAATTCTAAGGAGGTTTGCCAAAGAAACTGTGGGTCAATAATCAATATCGAGCTTCCCGTTTTTAACTTTTATTTTTGTATTTTATATTTTTGTATAAATATGCTAGCAATCTATGAGCCTTTTTAGAAACTTGACTATGTTTGGGCCTGTTCGAAAGGAAAGAAAGGCAGAAAAGATAAATATTTGCAAATAGCGAAGATTATCAATAAACTTCACCCGAGGATTGTTAAAAAATCCCATATCGTGGTTGTGCGAGAACCGAGCTTTTGGGCCACAGTGGAGGAAATGAAAAAGTGCAATTAAATCTGTAAATTCTAAACCAAAAACACTATGCAACAAATGATGACTTTTTGAAAAACACAAGATCATGACAACATAGGTTCGACTCTACTACCAAAGAGTAGTAAAACCCTATACTCAGTTTGTCCATTTTGGTGACCAATTTTTTTTTATGGGCCCCCAAATTTTCTGAAAATCAGTGGGGCCTCTAAAAAAGGTGTCATCAGTTTTTGGTTAACAGCTAATTCAGACTTTGTGATACGGCTTAACCTTATATGGCAATAATATAGCTAAGAGTCCGCCAAATAAATGTTGTTAAAATTTTTTTACAAAAAATAGCTTTTTCGTGCACTTTTATTGAAAAAATATAGGAAGAAAATTTTTTTTTTACTTTTTTTAGAATAACTTCCAGGGACTCCTAATTTTGCAAAGTAGTAGCTACGGTAAATCTGAATAACTCTTGTGAACATATCAATGCAATCCGAACATATCTAGGCATTCTAAATAGCTGTCAAAAATCAGTTTGTAGCTTAAAAATAACGAAGAATGGGCAACTCATTATCGGTATCACTTTATCCAATCTTGATCAGGCAAGACCGGCTGATGCAAGATATGAAAAAACTTTAAAATGTTTGAAAGTGGCCAAGGTTTGTGGAGCTTCTGAGGAGTAAATATAAGCTTTTTGTATAAGTTTTTGATATCGGTGGAAACCTTATGACTTGGAGATTGACATTTTAGTGAAATGAATTAATTTTGTGTTTTTTCGGACGTATTTTACCTTAAAAACTAACAATATTATAAAATGGTAATTTTCCTTCAAGAAAAATAAAAACTTTGAATTAGTGTTAAATTTGAACAGTTACAGACATCACAATAAAATTTGGAAGTAGTATAGACCTAAATGTTCTTAAGTCAATGGCATCACTAATGTTGCAATTCTTTGTTTTCAATCATCGAAATTCCTAAATCGGGGAAAATGTGTTCCAAAAACTGAGTTTTTTTTAGAAAATAGCCCACTTTGACGTTATTTACAGTATGATAGTAAAAAAGTTTTGTATGTATATAAACAATATATAGGGCTATACAAGTATGACGAGTTTTTGAAGATCGGTGCTTTGCGTTTTTAGAATTTTTTACTCAAACCTAAAATTTTGTTTCAAAATTTTCGCGTTAAGTTCTCTTTCTAAATCATAAAAAAGTGTATATAGCCACGAAGAAAATTAGTTTTTTATAAAAGAAAAAATATGGGGACTTTTTTGGGAAAAAACTTAAAAAAACATACAAAGTTGAAATATATAAAAAGAAGCTTCAACTTTTTATGCGTGTAACTTTTTATAGGGATGAAATAATTGTTATCACGTTTATTTTATTTTCTTTAGAATTTTATCGCAAATATACGTCGTATATAAAAAATAAATTTCGACCTTTCGTAGGCCCATCAAATATAAAATACAAAAAAGATCGAGGAAAATTTAAAAAAAAAAATTAATCCTAAATATCTCTTGAATTAAAAGGACTATCTATATTTTAAATTTCAGCTCATTCGGATCATAAATGGCTTTTTGGCGATTTTTTTTTAAATGTGTGACATTGAGGGTCCACTCACTGATCCCCATTCCGAACACCTCAGCCGAGTAAATAATACAGCACAACAAAGAAGTGTGGACTTGATCATACTATTTTAACAAAAAATCTTTGTTTTAGCATAAAAAAATAGTAAAAGCGAAAATTGTTAAGGTACAAAGTGATCTTTATGTGCTATTTAGAGTGACTAGACAAGTTCAGAATGCATTGATATGTTCTCAAGAGTTGTTCAACTTTACCGTAGCTACAACTTTGCAAAATATTGTTAGTGAAAAATTAGGAGACCCTGGGAGTTATTCTAAAAAAAGTAAAAAAAAAAATTTTCTTCCTATATTTTTCCAATAAAAGTGCACGGACTCTTAGCTATATTATTGCCATATAAAGTTAAGCCGTATCACAAAGTCTGAATTAGCTGTTAACCAAAAATTGATGACACCTTTTTTAGAGGTCCCACTGATTTTCAGAAACTTTGGGGCCCATAAAAAAAAAATGGACAAACTGAGTATAGGGTTTTACTACCCTTTGGTAGTAGAGTCGAACCTATATAGTCACCATCGTGTGTTTTTTCACTGTTGCACTGTGTAATCCGATAACTGCAAACATTAAATTTAGTTTGTATGAAGGATAAATAAGATGTCGGTGCTCCCAACTCAAATTAATGTATTAGTATTAGGTGAATTTGATCATACGATAAAAAGATCCTTTTTCAAGGTTGTTAAGATTTTTTTTATATTTCTCGCAAATGAAACATAATAAAATATCTGAATTCTCATGCAAGTCCAAAAATATTCGAAATTTATTAAGTTTTGTCTAAAATGTTAAGTTTTTATTAATTTTGACATAGAATTACTTAAAGTAATTAGTTAAAATTATATACAAATTAATATATGTCTGTCTATTTATCTTTTTGTTTATTTTTTTTTTTAATTTCAAGTTGGCGTGGTACCTACCATACAAAGTAAATAGTTATTATCTAATATCTGGTGAACAATAATTGTGAAAATCATGGGAGGTTACACAAGTTACCCAGTAATCCATTCCCCACCATTTCCAGCCAAACTATGGAAAATACTAAGAAAGCTATTTGTACAAATTTTAAAGTTTTAAAGATATTTAGAAATAACTATTTACTTTGTATATGAGATGACTTATCCCCTGTTTACTTTGTATGGTATTCGAATTCCACCTAATATCTGCTAAACTCCGAACAGTTATAGCCTTTCACTTTTTATTGGATATACCACTAATCCAATACCGAAAATTTCCAGTGAAACTATGTAGAATGATTAGAGAGGTATTCAGTAAAAATGTGAAGAAGCTTGCAATTATTTTTCCTAAAATATTAAAAATAACTTTTTCGATCATTCCTATTTTTGGTAAAACTTCATGCATTGAAAAATAATTCGTTTAAAATTTTAAGACTTAATTTTAGATCAATTACATTTAGAATCTAGAAAACTCATCCAATATCGAATGAGTACTTAAAATACTTAAGGTCATAAAACTACTTATTTATCTTTTGTCTTCATTATATTTATTCAAAACTTTTTCTTAACCGCACATTATAAAACTTTTAACTATTAATCGCCTTTTTTATTCTCCTGGTTTTCCTTTTATCCTATTCTTACTCATTTTTGTTGTATTTTATAAAAATAAAGTGGTAAATGACATTTCTTTGTATTTGTGGTCTAAGTTCTAATTAGTTTTTGTAATTGTGAAATAGTTAAGAAATAATGAGAAATACTAGTGTTAGAATAAATGACTGTATGACTGCATAATCTTTCTACTCTTGGTTAGTTGGAGGAAATACTGGATAGAGTTCATTGTTGTAGGTAAAATATTAAATATGTACATATCTATAAGAATTTAAGTTACTTTTGTTAAGGATTTGAATTTTGAAATTAAATTGAAACAAATGGTAAGAAGGTTGAAAGAGTAGTGTGAATTAATTTCAAGTATAAAAATTAATTGTTAAAATTAAATCACTTGTGGAAAGACGTTTTGGTTGATTGATTATGAATTAAGAAAAATTGGCATAATTTAAGAAATGATTGAAATAGGACTTTGTTGTCATAAATGACTTATTTTTATAGGTATCCACACAAGTTTCTCCACAAATAAGTTTTATTTAAAAGAAAATAACATTTAAATCACATAATGCCCAAAAAATGTTGATAGCATCAGAATATTCAACAGAAACTTACCTAAATCACACGACATAATTTCACATGCACAGAGAAAACTGATTCGTGATAGCAACCGAATTTGTTGCAAATCGAATGATTCGGTTGTACACATAGAATTTTTCGGTTCTATCAACAGAAAGTCAGTTGAAAATGAAGAATTTCGGTTGAAGTAACCAAACTTTTGTTATTCCTTTTAAAATTTTGTACCAACAACTGTAAAATTCGGTCACTAAGGCAGAGTCATTCGATTGGCAACAAATTCGGTTGCTATCACGAATCTATTTTCTCTGTGTGGGTCCATAATTGGTCATAGTTCCCATATAAGGCTTACTTCCTAAAGTCACTATAACGATCATAAATCTCGTTAAAAATGTCGGAATTTAACAAAACAAATTTTCATATAGATAGAAATCAGGTGACCTAATTTCAAAGCGATCGGTCCATAATTGGTCATAGCTCCCACTTCCGAAAATCACATACCAAAACAAAATTATTGATATTGTAATAGTATAATAATTTGTTCATATACTCAGTCGGGGTTGACCGACTATACTTTCTTACTTGTTTTTTTTTATTTACTAGCATAACCCGGTGCACTTCGCTACCCCTACCCTAGTAAAATTTAAAAAAAATATGAATGGAAATACGAAAATAACACATAAAAAATTTGAGAATCTATCAATTACAACTAATCAATAACTAACTAATTTTGTATGGGAGATACCACTGCTCTGATCTCACCCATTATGTAAATATCAAGCTTTACTTTAACTTTCCTTTATAAGGGAGGGGTCATTCCTACTAAGCCGATAATGCTTAGCTAAACTTCGAACAGGGAACAGAAATAAATTCGTTTTTATCTAACCTCCGTAGAATGGTAATAAATTGATTGATACAGTGTTTAAATTCATTTAGAATTATAGTTCTCCAACCACTAATTCAATCCCGACAATTTTCAGCCAATCTGTGTAAAATGGTAAGAGAGCTATGCGGACAAAGTTTGAAGAACCTTGCAATTATTACTTTGTATGGGTGGTGACTCACCTCCTTTTCCGACCCCTCCCATTTTGTGTGCTATTCCCTCTAATCTAATTCCGTCTATATTCAGCTAAACTCCGCACAGTAATAAGAAATTATTTCTCTATAAGTTTAAACAATTTTACAATTATAGTTCTACAGATATTCAAAATTTATTATATACTTTATATAGGGTATGCCACGCCCACTATTTCAATCCCGAACAATTTCAGCGAAACTATGCAAAATTATAAAAGAACCATTTAGACTAAGTTTGAAGAATCTTGCAATTATAGTGCACAAAATATTTAGAAATAACTACAGTGAGTGTCACTTAAAATCGTACAACATATTTCTTTTAAAAATATTATGAAATTATACAGGCAATAATAGGTGATTATATAAAAATTAAAAGTCATTTTATTAATTGGAACAAAAAATATGTATTTCAACAAAAAAGTTAACAAAACCTCAATTCGTTAAAAAAAATATTGGCACTGACAGTCTTACCCAATTTTTTTATTTGTGGAAAAGAGCAATTAAAATTATACCCAATTTTCTGATAGGTAATAGCACACACAATATAAAATATTGAATTTTAAAATATTTCCAAAACATCAACTTTCTAAAACTAATGAATAAAATTTGACTACGATGGTGTACGATTTTAAGTGAAATTCACTGTATATACTTACATCATATGTATAATTACATATTTATCCCCATATGTATAAACAGTTTTTAAATTTGTCAAAGGTTTATAAGAACAATTTTGAATGGAAATTTTGTTTTATAAACCTTTGATAAATTTAAAAATTGTTTATACATATGGGAGTTAGAAAACAAAAAAAAACACCTTCAAAATATAGTTTTTAAGACACTTTGAATTTCTAAAGTCTTCTTCTTTGTTTTCTATAACAACTCTCACTTAAAACAGAGCGAAATCAATACTGTTTAATTGTTTCTCTTATTTATTTACAACAATAAATTGGACAAACACGATTTGCTTTGTTTACTTTTTAGCTTAAGGTTCACATGTACACGTTTTTGCATGTGTGTTAGTAACATATTTAAACGCTTATAGCTCCTAAAAAAGTGAACCGATTTCAATAAAATATATATTCTGCACTTCTCTGAATAATTCCCTTTAAAATGGTATATTTCTTGCCCAAATTGAATGTATAATGTGAGCGTAAAAGGGGTCTAAAGAAATCGACTTGCCTATTAATATTATGATTTCATTAACATTTAATTTTTTCTCTTTATCAATTATTTTTGCACAATTATATAAAATTATAATGATTAAGAGTAACAATAATAACTGTTTTAAATCCACTAATTATAATAATACTGGCAAATAATTTTGTACAAATGAAATAATTATTTATATTTACTTATTAGCGAGTGTGGTTCCTCGTGTATATTATTTAATAAAGCTTAAATTGTTCATATTATTTTTGTATATTTGTAATTAATTTATTTATAATATTAATGGAATTTAAATAAATAAATAAAACTGGCGGATTGGAAGTAAAATCCATGCATGTGTATGTTCGACGAATATACATTTAGACCATTAACTTAATCTCTTTTATATAATTTGTTACTTTAAACAATTTTTTTTACATTTACGTAAACATTTGAATTCCAGGCACGTTTTGACAATTGTTTATTTGAAGGATACATCATATCAAAATAGACAATTGACAAAATGTCTGTCCAAATGTTATTTACGTACATTGCGAATAATGGTGGTAATACACCTCCAAATACAAGTCTTTACAGTGGGAAGATAAGTTCCATTAAGGTTTCCATTAAGGTTTTAAACATGCATATTAAGTTATTCCAATTTACCAATACATATTAACAACTCTTCAATATCTGAGTCATGTTTAAGATAGAATTATACTTTTTTGTAAATCTGCAGAATTATATATATGGGGGATTTCAGGTCAAGTGAACAAACTTTTGAAATCGATCTTCCGATCGGGATGAAGTTTACATAAAGATTAGTACTATTGGATAGACAACATTTTTCAACAAGATCGGTCGAGAACTCCCTGACTTAGAGGTGCCCAAACAAGTGTGTTTTTCATCTATGTAATTTATTACCTATTGTTCTAAGCAAAATGTGTTCCAAATAGTTTATATAGCTATTTCCTTGAAGACCTATTTGTTCGCTTAATGGGATGCGAAGTGGATATCTGTCAAAATAAATGTTTTGTAACTCAAAATATAAAATTTTTACTTTTTATGCTTTACTTTTTGTTCAAAGTAAAGCGTAGGTCTTTTCCTTTAAGTGATTTTTGGTGGCCTAATGTTAGGCGAGTGGGATATCTATCAAAATAAATGTTTTGTAACTCAAGACATAAAACCTTTTTTTGGCAAAATCTAACTTTTTTTCAAAATGGAGCCTTTCTTTAATTTTTTTTTTTGTTCAAAGTAAAGCGTAGGGGTTTTCCTTTAAGAGAATTTTGGTCGCTTATTGGGAGGCGAGTGGGATAACTATCAAGATAAATGTTTTGTAACTCAAGACATAAAATTTTTGACTTTTTTGCAAAATCTAACTATTTTCTCAAAATGCTCCCTTTTTTATTTTTTTGCTCAAAAGAAAAAACTAACATTAGTGCAAATTTTACTTGACATGAAATCCCTCATATGCTAACTATAAAAAACTCTTTATTTTTCATTATGCTCTCAGATATCGTTAAAACAGATTCAGTTTTTATGTATTGGTGCATTTTTTTGCTGAAATATTAGCTCTGAGTTTTTTAAATTTTCCAAGAAATTTACTCATTTGCAACCTCCGTATATGCCGACAACTTCAAACTAGCTCTACAGAATTCTATGAAAACCTAGTTTCCTTCCGCAGATCTATCCAATAAATATTATGATCATTGGATCCAACAACAATTATTTTTTTTAACCAATAACTATCACATAAAATCAATCATTATGAAAATAAATAATGTACAAGCATCAAGTCCTTTTAGTAATCTGTAAAATGCTTTATATTTTGTAGATTTCCATACTTAATGCCAAACTCAATAATTATATTCGAACTTTTCTTTATATAAAACTAGCTTGACCAGATGCGCTTCGCTAATCCTGTCGTAGTAAAATAAAAAATGTGAAAGGATTTTATAAAAAAATAAATGAATATATTTAATACCAGAATTTCTTGAGAAGTAAAAAAGAGGCATTGTTGTTAGCTCTTCAAGTTTCTCAAAAAATGTTTCTTATTAAGAAAAATTAAAAATTAAAAGGAGGCAGTAAAATTTATTTCTTTGGGTTTTCCTAAAATTTGTTCATAGTTAAAAAATGATAAGTGAAAAGGAGGCAGTGTTAATTCTACACGTTTCTCAAAAATATCGAATCGAAAAATCAGTCAAATCGCTCCAGCGGTTCTCACGTGATTCGATTACATACATAGATCATTTGAAATCACCAGCGAGCATTTTAAACCACATTAAAATAATATCCGTTTATAGTTGTGATACTCAGTTTATATGAATATAAATTTTTTTAGATAACTGCTTATAACGTGCATATGCATATTCTGTTTTCATTGATACTGCTTCTGCGATATCTAACTAGCAATTAGTTATAAAACCAGTTAAGGCCCAACTATAATATGCATAAGCTAGCTTAAGTTAATGTCAAAACCGAACGAAAAGTCTGTCAAATGCTTAAGAAAATCCGAAGAAACTTTTAGGTAGTCATAATGTACTTTGTGTGCATTCAAAACAATTTAGCCCCATTTGCACATTTATGTGCAACACGTAATCAAAAAAATACGCATTTCTTATTATTTTATGAAAATAAATTAATTTTCTTCATCCTTTTAATTTTTTTCTTTATTTTCTATGTATAAAACAAACAAACAGCTGATTCCTTACGGAATGTGCGACCAGCTTCGCTCTTTGCTTAAGCAAATAAAAGTTAACGAAATTTGACGAAACTCTCTTGAGTACATTATAGTTTGTCACATACGTTTTATATGTATTCGCACAGTTGCTTAAGCTAGTGTATGCATATTATAGTTAGGCCTTTAGTTATTAGTTATTAAGATTGAGTTAAAATGCTATTGTGTAAGTAGTTAAGTGCCAAAATTTAGAATTTTAATTCACTACTTGGTAATGAACCTTTTTGCAGAGTGGGTTGGAGGTATTTTATTGCAATTTTTTTTACGAAAATCTCATAAGCTGCCGCTTATCAAAAAAATAGCACCACACCCAAAAAAAACACCCTTCATGTTTAATGGTTTTTGTTGTATATTTTGGATTGTATTCAAGTTTTGATCAAATTTACTCTCATCTGTCAATTAGCCAATTTTGATGTTCCTTTCGGAACTTCATGCGCTTGGCGATATGTCTTGCATTTAAAAGAGGGGACTTTCTTGGACTCCACGCTATTAAATTATATTCTCTGATACATGTGCAATCTGTTTGTACTGTCTCAGTTATATTAAGAACCTTTATTAGTTCGGTTACAGCTTTAAAAGAATCCCTTTTGCTCTCGCAGATCAATTTTTTGGCGTGAAGGGGGTCAGAACTCGCTTTTTTACACGTCATTCAGCCTTTTCTTTATAATAAATTGCGTTGTGAATCATTTTGTTAGAAAACCCAACCAATCGACTAACTTCTCTATAAGATTTTCCATCCAATATTAATTTTTTGATTATTTCGCGTTTCTCCGCACTAGATCTATTGGATTTTCCACGATCTATTTTATTTAAAATATTTGCTTTTCGTTAAACTTTATTTATGATCGAAATAATAAAAATAAAAATCAAATACTTTAAACACGTTCTTTCCATTAAAGCACTTTTGTGAAACAAAACTGTTTTTATAAAAAAATGTGTAACTGGTGCTATTTTACTTTTCGGCATTCTTTGTAAGAGAAGTACAACATTTTTATACCCTACATCACCATAGTGGGGAGGGTATAATGCGTTGTTTGACCAGATGTTTGACCTTAAAGTATACCGATCGACTTAGAATCACTTTCTGAGTCGATTAAACGATGTCCATCCATCCGTCCGTCCGTCTAGCTGGTTGTCGGCCCATGTAAACCTTGTGCGCAAAGTACAGGTCGCAATTTAGAAGATATTTCGATCAAACTTGGTACATATTATTTCTTTGGCCCAAGGACCAAGCCTACAGTAACAACTTTCATACAGACATAAATCAGACGACCTAATTTTATGGTGATTATTAAATTTGATGTTTTTGAAAATCAGTAGGTCTTGACCAACCAACTTTCTTACTTGCTAATATAGGGGACATGCTAAGATATTTATTAAATATCAACATTTGTAAAAATACTAATTATTTGTTTTTGGAAAAATAAAAAAAAGTGTCATAGTGGTGCTATTATGTTTTTCCCAACTGTATGTGTTGGTAACAATGACAGGGCATTATAATCGTTTCGATTTTGTGAATGAACACCCATCAGTCTAATAATTTGGTAATTTTCATTTTATATACATACATATGTATATTTAATAGTAATAAGACATTCAATTAAAACTTTGTGTAGTGTGCCCGACCATGTAGGGCTTGAGAGACCATAATTTATTAACCACATACTACCCTATACTAAGTAAAGGAGCAAAAACATTGTTCTTTTAAAATTTTAATAATTTATATTCGAGACTGATTTTCGAAATGGGCCTAATATGGGAGCTATGACCAATTATGGACCGATACAATGAAATTAGGTCGTGTGATTTATGTTGAATTTTATGTGTATACTAACATATTTAAGAGATTTATGAATATTAAAGTGATTTTTGGAAGCGGGTCTTATATGGGACCGATTATAATAAAATTTGGTGACATGAATTCCGTATATATAAAACTTATTTGGAGAAAAACTTGTGAAGATACCTATGCATATAAATTAAACATTTATGACCGATAAAGTCCAATTTCGGGAGGAAATTTGTATGGGGGCTAGGTGAAATAATGGATTTCTGCCAGAAGTTTTATCGAAATATCGAAATCTTCAAAATTGCGACCTGTACTCTACGCACAAAGTTTATATGGATAAACATCCTTATATGGAATATTCAATGCCGTACTATTTAAGGTACGAAAAAGCAAAACTACCGTTTTGCTACACAGCATTATATACAATATATTTCGTATTTAAATAAAAATATTCGTGACAGTTGTAAATGTCATATTCTTTTCACATACATGTAACATAATATGCATATATGCATGTGTTCGTTTACATAAATTCAGTCGAAAAACACGCACACACGAATATATTAAATTTTATATACAAGTTGAAACAATAAACACAACTATGAAATGTGACATGTCGACACAAGTGTTCTCGAAATGCATATATTATTTCCTTTCAAAAAAGGACAACATTTACAAATAAAAATACTTTATGGCCATATTTTATGTGCAAATTATGTAGCAATTTATGACGATGAATGCATTTAAATATAAGGGTTTCCTAATAAATATTTAGCAAGTTCTCAAACTAAAATAAAAGTGCTTCATAGTATGCATTCGATTTTTAAATGCGTAAAATTTGTTTGTATTTTACATACTTTTGGATATCATTAACTCATTATACATAGCTTGAGAACAAAAAAAAAATCATAAAAAGCATATCTTAAAGCCCAAATTTTTAATTTGGAATATTGTATTCAAAGATTTAATTTTAAGAGTAACTTATTATACCGTAGGACACTCAATATTAGACACGAACCGGATGATATACATCTGAAACAATAAATTGAATGGAGAAACACTGCGTTTTCAGTTTTTCATTTCGTGATCCTGTTTCCTTTTAAAAGGACTTCAAATTTTAAGAGGAGTACATTTTTAAAAAAAATTTTATAAAATACTTCTGATCATCCCTATGTCAAATTTAGTGTCAACTGATCAAGAAGAGCTGTAAAATATTTCGTATTATTTTTATTTTATCCTGTAAGGATCAAAAGATGTCAAATGTCCTTTCAAATGTTTATCCTTGAATATTCTTTTAGATTTAAAATCATTTTTTTTAAAAAAATTAGTGAGTAAAAGATGCAAATATTGAATACCGCATGCCAAAATTTCATCCTTCTATCTTAACTACTTAAGTGTTAAAAAATATTTTAAATTTGAATTATTTGATTTTTTATATTTTATTATTTATATTTTATTCCAATGAAATATTAATCATTGGAAAAAAATATAACAAAATCCGTTGTGAAAAGTAACGAAGAAGACTTTTTAATAAACAAGTAAAATGGTATAGCTAGCCCGACCTTATGATACCCTACACCGGGTATATGATTATAAAGAGTTTTCTTTTGATATGAAACTTATTTGTGTTCAAACTTATTTGAATACACACATTTTCGATAGTGAGACTTATATGGGAGCTAAAACTTAATTGTGCTGAATTTGGTTTGAATATGTTTATAATTAAGATATTTATGAGAGCTTAACTATTTTCAAATAGGCCAATTGTATGAGTGCTAGGATAAACAATGGGCTGATTCTAACCAAATTCAATAGACTTTGTCCTTGGGCCAATATAAAGATTTGTGTTAAATTTTGTCGAATTATCTTTAAACCTGCGACCTGTAGTTTGATTACAAGGTTTACATGGATGGACGGACAGAAGGACGGACATCACTTAGTCGACTCAGAAAGTGATCCTGAGTAGATTGGTATACTTTGAGGTGGGTGTTGGGACAATATTTTTGTATGTTGCATTATACTTCCCCCACTATGGTGGTGTAGTTTATAAACATTAACTTTTCTTAATAAAACTTTTTTGTATACTAATACATTTTTTTTATATTTTAATTTGACCTTTATATATATAAAGGATGGAATTTTGACATTTAGTATAGAATATTTGGGTCTTTAACGCACTGTTTTTTTAAAAAGAATTTATTGGCAATCTTGAAGGTTATTAAAGGATAAACATTTTAAAGGACATTTTTGACATCTTTTGATATTTACAGGATAAAATGAAGATAATACAAAATATTTTACAACTCTTCTTGTTCTTTTGACATACAATATGTCATTGTTGGAAAAGCAGGAGTATTTTTAAATATTTTTTGAAAAATGTACTCTTCTGAAAATTTGAAGACCTTTTAAAAGGAAACAGGATCACGAAATGAAAAAACAGTTTTTCTCAATTAAATTTATAGTTTCAGACGTATATCATCCGATTCGTGCCTAACGAATTTTTTCTCTATTTGTCGGAAGGTGTTATATATTGTTCTTAGCAAAATGTAGTTTCGATAGCTATTTCTTTAATCTTTCGAGAAAAAAAATCATTTAATTGGCCATTTCTTAAAATTTGTTTATCCTCAAAAGAAAGCTTAACTATGACTTTTCCTTTAAGAGCTTTTTTGTCGCTGAATAAATTGCGAGTGGGATATCTATCCAAATAAAGACATAAAATTTCAAGACATAAAGATTCAAGACATAAAATTTTTGACTCATTTTGCAAAATCAAAATTTTTTTTACTCAAAAGAAAACTTAAGACTTGTCCTTTTTGAGCTTTTTGTCGCTGAGTAGGATGTCTCTTAATATAAATGTTTTGTAACTCAAGATGTATGTAAAATGTGTTTAGACATCAAATTTATATTTAATAGAAAAGTGCAATAAAAGGCCGTCCTTTTATTTACTCATTGTAATTATTCACAATTTCATGCAGTCATGACTTTGTAGTATGTATGTTTTTCCTCTCTCTAGAACGGAAGCTATGCGTTTATTCTATGACAAGAAGGCTTAAGTCATTTTTTTAAATTCATTTTGTATGTAAAAACAAACCCAAAATAAAGAAAAACACAATGAACAAGAAATATTTTCATTCAATTTAAATTATCAAAAGTTTAGTCATACAAAGCTGGAATCAATTTAATTATGAATTCGTTCAACAATGAATTATATTCAAGTAGCAGATACAGATACAATTTGCTGTTCCAAATAATCCTCTGAGTTTCCAGAGCCATTTATGTAATTTAAAACAATTAAGAAAATATGGTCGGTCAAGCACTACCATATCATACCATATACTGAATAAATGAGCAAAAACATTTTTTTTTTAATTTCAATAATTTATTTTCGCGAATGATTTTCGGAAGCCAGCCTTATATGGGAGCCATGAATAACTATGGGCCGCTCACCATGAAATTATGTCGTGTGATTTATGTCTATGTAAAACTTATTTCTATTGAATTTTATGTGGATACCAATATATATAATTATATACCGATCATCATAAACATAGGTGACATGACTTCTGTATATATAAAATTTATTTGGAGCGAAATTTGTGTAGATACCTACATAAACTAAATATAAATATTGATCAAAATATCTTCAAAATTACGACCTGTACTTTGCGCACAATCTTTACATGGACATCCACAAGCCGGATATCGTTCAATCAACTCAGAAAGTGATTATTTAATGCTTGTATTAGAATAATATTTCTGGGCGTTACAAACATCAGCACAAACAAATAATACGGTCCCCAATGTGATGGTACAATTAAAACTCAAATCCTTATAACTAATTATATAGCACAACATTTTATTATGTACATTTATGAATAATTTAATTCATTAAAAACATACTATGTTCTTTGTCAGCAGGAACTTACTATTAGCTTCCTTTTTCAATAATTAGAAAGTTTGCAGAGTTGATGATTTCAAGGTACATTTATTTTAATTTTACTTTACTTTAGCTCGTGGCTAATTGCAGGCATTATTTCTCATTAAGCTTTAACAATAAATACAATGCTGCTAATTAATTGAAATATTTAGCTATTATACATATTTAGTGGTCCTCTGTATTATAATGTGTATTTAAAGTAATAATAACTTAAAATTAGACAATAAAGAGTGAGTCAATAATAATTTAAATAAATCTTAAACCGTCCAATATGAAAATTCTCAAATATAAATATTTATTAAAATATTGTACAAATTCGTTATATGTACATTAGGTATATAACTATTGACAATTTTTTGCAAAAATCAGTTATATCCCTAATGTACATGTCCTGTGTTTTTTAATTCTTTTCTTACTAGAGCCCAATGCCTTTCCACAGGCCATAGGTCTGAACAGTTGGGTGGATTTGCCTCCAGTATTACAAAATTTACATTTTTTGTAACACACAGTTTTTGTAGACACTTCGTAATATATATTTATGTGTTTCTCGTACCTAATGTCACAAATTATTAGCTTATTTTGTCACAACTGTAAATAAATTGACGCACAAGCAATTTTTATTGCGTTTTTGTGTTTTCTTGAACATTTGTCCATCAGACAACAGGTGTATTTTTTATAAAATTTGACTTCAACTTTCTCGCTCGTTCTTTAACTTCTATGTTTACCGCATTGCAATCTGAAACTTTCTGAATTTTCTGCGGCTTTGGCTCTGCGCACAAAAAAATTAGAGCATTTAAGGTTACTAGCAGATTTTCTGATAAACGTGTTCCGTGCTCTTCGAAAGAGTTGTTGGACTTATTTTGCCTTATCAATATCTGTTAGATCCAGATTTTTTCAATTCTTCCTTATACTGTTTAATATTTTGCTGTCTTTTTTTACCGAAATAATAGTTGAAAATTAATGATTTAGAAAACAAAATATCTGACACATATTTGAAAGCTAACGTGATTACAAAAAAAAAATAATTTGTTGGAAAAAGGATAAGTTTTGGCTGGAGTATTGTGTATAAGTTTTTTTTTTGTCTCACTTATAACCAAATTTAATCATAAATTCAGCATTTTATTTTTTTTTAAAAAAACATTTCGAATTTTAAACAAAAACAAACTATTTTTAGGTGCATATATGTTTAAAATTTTACAAATTTTTCGATTTTAGGTGAATTTTTTGTGCGCATAAAACACTTTTTTTAGAACAAATTTTTGGTTGCCATAAAATAAAGCTCTAGTTTTAATGTTTTTTTTTAAATTTTCAACTTTATACCAAAATAACAATTTTAGCATGCTTAAGTACAGGTGTATACAAACACAAATGGAGTTCTGGTCATAAAAAATAAATTTAGAAAAATATTTTTAGTAATTTCATTGGTGCAAATTTCATCCTGAACGAAAGATATCGATTTCAAAAGTTGGTTCACTTGACATGAAATCCCACATATAAATAGTTAAATAAATCGTGCTAAATATTTACTCATTCTTATCTCTTTACGAATGCAGAATAAAATAATCATTATTTACTACACTCTAAAAAATTCATGTAAATCTACTACTATAAAGTAAGTTTTCATGTAAAATTACACAATATGCGTAAATTTAAGCACATTATGTTTACCAAAATCAATTAAATACTTTTTTCAGCAATAATACAAACAAAATGTTGTATTTTCAATTTTTATAATATACAAGGCATTTTATATATAAAATTACATATATTGTGCATAAATTAAAGTTTTACACATAAAGTGTGTAAACTAATTTAAACGTTTAATATACAAATTGTCAACATTTTATTTCTAAAAGAAAACAAAACCCATTTGTTATCAAAAAAAATATTTGAATTTACACACAACATGTATTTTTACCCTAATTATAGAAGGAGATAAGTTTCCTACTATTAATGTAGGAAATTTACATGAAAATTTATTAAAGTGCAATAAAAAAATGTATTTTATATTCGAATATTACTCACAAAAAGAAAGTTTTTTTATGCACAAATTAAACTATTTGATAAATAAATGAAAAAACTTGAATATTTATTTTGAAAAATTTTAACCCTGTTAAGCGAATGAGGTGAATGTTCTTTCTAGCATCGCTATATAAAAATATTGTCTATTTGTTTATATTTGAAAATTTACTAATACAATTCATATAACCAAGTCTAGTAGTGATAACAATTTATGCAAATCCAAAAAGATTTATAGTTATAATAAACAAATTAAATAAAAGTGTCTACCCATATAAAATACAGTAGTAATTTCTGTTACAAAGAGTTCAAACTCTTTTTCTAACTAAATTATTCAGGATTTTTGTGACGTCCACCCCAAAGTTTTCTTTAGGGATTTACCAATAATTCATTCCATTACTTTTTTAGTGTGTTTGTGTTTGTTAATATATACATTTTACCTTCACTTGCATTTGCAACCTGTTTTAGTTTTGTTATACAAGTTTACACAGTGATATATTCTATCTTATTCATATCTGTACATTTATTCATACTACCTATGTATATTTATTTATGTGTAATACTTACTTTTTGTCTCCCTCTTTATTTTTTTAAACAAAAACATGCTGCACATAAACATTTGGATATATTTTTATACCCTTCACAATAGGTGGCAAGGGTATATATTAGGGTTATATAGTTGAAACAAAAAGTCGAGTTTTCGATCTTTCGACTTTTTTCGTTTTTTATAATTTTTGTAATTTATGAAAAGTTGAATTTTCGAACATTCGACTGTTTAGCTAAAACGATTTTTCGACTATTTCCGACTTTTTTCAACTTTTTACTTCGCGAGTAGAAAGTTGAAAAAATCGCGATTACCTCGATTTTTCACCAATTTTGTTCACTAAAATTTGATCACCATATTTTTTTTCTACCAAAATTTGTTTCACCAAATGACATGGATGGCTACCGATTGGCAAAAATGTTACTGTAATTTTAACTATTTCGGTAACGGTGATTTAGCGGTTGCTAATTTATTAGATTATAAATTCTGTAGATTTCAACAAACTCAATTATTAAAATCAAAAATTTGTATTTACATAATTTCAAATTATTTATATAAAACCGGCAACTGTATTAAGCGGTAACGTTAATTGCAGTTATTTTATTGACGGTAGCTTAGCAGTTACGGTAGTTGAGCTGACAGTATATTTTAGGGCTATTAGGGAATATAGGATTCGGCACAGCCGAATATAGTTCTCTTACTTGTTTAATGTGAATTAGTATCTTTTATGAATGAATAAATTTTTCATAGATGTCTTGGAAACGCATATACATACATGAATGTTAATAATTTAGTTTTCTTCTATTTTCCTTTCCCTATGGTTACTCGTACATCATAAATAATTTCCTTACGAAAAAGCGACAAAAAAACACTCACTATAAATTAACATTTTGATCCGTATTCAAATTATTCAAGTGTATGGGGAACTAAAACTATTTTACGTTTCACTAATTTTTGGTATTAAAGAATATACTAAAATGTAAGTAACAAAAACACATGAGATATTAAATACTGATATGTATGAATATATGCGTGTAATGTCTTATCAGCCACTAAATTTATTTTGTAATAAAACTTGTTATTTGATAAAATTTGTATATAGATTTTATAGTGAGTGTTAACATCGATTTTAGCTTAGCATATACGGCTTACTAAAAACTATTCAACGCTTTAATTCATTTGATATTCATTTTGATTTTTCAATTCATATTTTCCTAGATTTTTGGCTTTGATGTATAAGCTAGTAAATTAATCGTTCGGTTAAATTCTGTAAACTACTGATAACACTATGCAACAAATGAAGACTTTTGGAAAAACACACGATCATGACAGTATATGTTCGATAGAGTATAGACTTTGTGATACGTCTTAACTTTATATGGCAATAATATAGCTAAGAGTACGCCAAATAAATTTTGTTAAAATTGTTTTCCAAAAAATAGCTTTTTCGTGCACTTTTGTTTGAAAAAATATAGGAAGAAATTATTTTTTTTTAAATTTTATAATAAATAACTTCGACCTTTCGTAGCCCCATCATATATAAAATACGAAAAAAAGATCGAGCAAAATTTAAAAAAAAAATTAAACCGAAATATCTCTTGAACTAAAAGAGATAACCTAGAGATAAAAGCATATTTTTTGTAGATCTTCTCAAGGACTATTTATATTTTAAATTTCAGATCACAAATGGCTTTTTGACGATTATTTTTTAAATGTGTGACATTGAGGTTTCACCCACTGATCCCCATTCCTAACACTTCAGCCGAGTAAATAATACAGCACAACATAGAAGTGTGGACTTGATCAAACTATTTTAACAAAAAATCTTTGTTTTAGCGTCAAAAAATAGTAAAAACGAAAATTGTTAAGGTAGAAAGTGATCTTTATGTGTTATTTAGAGTGACTAGACACGTTCAGAATGCATAGATATGTTCTCAAGAGTTGTTCAACTTTACCGTAGCTACAAAATTAGGAGACCCTGGAAGTTATTCTAAAAAAAGTAAAAAACAAAAATGTTCTTCCTATATTTTTTTTAACAAAAGTGCACGAAAAAGCTATTTTTCGGAAAAAAATTTTAACAAAATTTATTTGGCGGACTTTTATTATTTTTGTTATTGCCATATAAAGTTAAGCCGTATCACAAAGTCTGAATTAGCTGTTAACCAAAAACTGATGACACCTTTTTTAGAAGCCACACTGATTTTCAGAAACTTTAGGGGCCCATAAAAAAAATCTGTCACCAAAATGGACAAACTGAGTATAGGGTTTTACTACCTATACAGTCATGATCGTGTGTTTTTTTACTGTTGCACAGTGTAATAAATCATAGCTTTTAAGTAATAATTACTAATCACAATAATAAGTAATTAAAGCATTGTTCACATAAAATCCGGTCGTACTGTAGAAGCTTTTACAAAAAAAAATAGTGGCAAGATTTTAATTTTCTTTTGGCATGACTTTCTAAACAAACTAACCGTTATTCTGTCAAGGTTTTAAATTAGTATAATAATTTTTGAACAAGTGGCGAGCAATGGAAAATCAAAGTAGAAAATAAATTGTGCACAATTTTCTAAAAAATAATAGCAAAAATCTGAAGCTTCCATAAAGTACTGTAAATGATGTTATAAAATGTTACAGAGGAACCTTGAGCACAGATCTTAAGAAAAAAGAAACAAAAAAAGTTAGCAGATGAGACCAAGACCTTACAGCGAAAATAGTGCGTTGTATTAAAAAAAATCCTGGATTATCTGATAATGATCGCGCCAAAATAATTAAACTAGTCGTAGCACAGCAAGAAGAATATGGCTTACGATCATATCGTAGCATTATATATCCAAATCGTAGTGAAAAGCAAAACATTACTGCTGTAAAACGGTTTCGTTTTAAAAAAATTTTACAAAACTTAATAACCATGTGAAAATGGACCATCAACTAGGACATAAATTTTATGTTGCAGAGAGCAGCGGGAATGTCAGTCAATAATATAAATAAACAAAAATGGATAAATTTGTTAAGAAGGTAATGGTATGGCAAGCTATTTGCAGTTGCGGTCTTAGGAGTTTTCCGTTTATAACATTGTTAACCAAACTCTCACAACAATAGACTTGCTTCGTATTCTAGTGTTACGATGTGTGTACACTGAACCAAATTTCTTATGAAAATATCCTTCACTGGCAACACTTGTAAAATAACTCATGTTCGTTTTTCAATTTCGGTTTCATTTCACATATATAAGAAACTCACACATAGACGGTGCCCGCGGGCGTACTGCTGGAGACTAATGGTTTATAACCTCTACAACTATGACTTCGGATATTTATATCAAAGAATGTCTAAAAAAACATTTGCTACCCTTTTTTAGACAACACCATTCTTCAGTAAAGTTTTGGTCTGGTTTGGCCTTCTACCACTATTCCAAAGCTGTCATGGATTGGTATCGAAGAAACAAAGTCGATATAATACCAAAAAATTTGAACCCACCCAATTGTCCCCAACTAAATTAAAGAAAAATGGAAGCGCTATTATCGACAATAAAAAAATGTTATCTGCTTGTAATAAATACTCAGAACTAGAGTTTTTTCAAAAGCTAGAATTTTTATTAGAAACTATTTTTTTGCATATTCATAACTATTAATAAATAAGATTAAATTTATGGTTGAACATTATGAAATCGCATTTTATGTAGATATTAATGCTTAAGTGCGACCGGATTTTAAGTGAACAATGCTTTAGACTACATTTTTTTCGAAAGCTGAAGTAATGATTAAATTACGATTATATTCATATTCGCACGGTTACTAATTGATTACGATTATAAAGAATCCAAAAATAATCAAGATTGCTAAGGATTACCAGAAAATAATTAAAAGTAATCACAAAATAATTCTTTTAATGATTACTTTTGATAATTATTGAAAGTGGTCGGATTATTTTTTAATTACTTTTGATTATTCCATCGTAATTGCAAGTAATCTCGATTACTTTTGGATTATTTGTAATCGTAATCCATTAGTATTCAGAAATTCACCTAAAAAGAATTATATAATCAATTACATTATTTTTAGAATGTAATATAATTGATTACTAATCGTAATCCAAAATTAACAGCTATGTATGTTTAGAATATATTGCAAAAAAAAATTAAAAAATTGTATGTCTCTCGCATCCCACTAAGGGACTAAAAATATCTTAAAGGAATGGACCTAAGCTTTCTTTTGAGTACAAAAAAAATTTTAAAAAAAGGGCCCATTTGGAAAAAAAATCGTATTTGCAAAAAAAAAAGTCAAAAATTGTAAGTCTTGAGTTAAAAAATATTTATTTTGATAGATATCCCACTCGCATCCCACTAAGCGACCAAAAGGGTCTTCAAGGATAATATCTAAGCTTTTGTTTGACCTAAAAAAAAAGATTAAAAAAGAGTCCATTTTGAAAAAAAAAAGTCAACAAAGTTTTTGATTTTGCAAAAAAAGTCAAAAATTTTATGTTTTGAGTTACAAAATATTTATTTTGATAGATATCCCACTCGCATCCCACTAAGCGACCAAGTAGGTGTTCAAGGAAAATATCTAAACTTTATTTTAAGAAAAAAAAAAAAAAAAGAGAACAAATTTTAAAAAAAAGTCAAAAAAGTTTTTGATTTCGGAAAAAAAATATTAAAAATTTTTTATTTTTTTTTTTTTAATATTTTTTTTCGAAAGATCGAAGAAATAGCTATCTATACTATTTGGGACACATTTTGCTAAGAACAATAGGTAATAAGTTACATGGATAAGAAAAAACTCCTGTTTGACCAAATTGTCAAAATTTTACCCCCTATAACTCAGAGAGTTCTCGACCGATGTTGTTGAAAAATTGTGTCTGAGTTACTATCCAATAGAGCTAACCTTGGTGCAAATTTCATCCCGATCGGAAGACATCGATTTCAAAAGTTGGTTCACTTGACATGAAATGCCCCATATATTAAAAAATGCGTGTTTATTTACACAAACAAAATTGTACAAATGTGTCGTATACTTCATATTTAATTGAAAATTTGTTAATAGTAAGTATACGCCCGATGAACTAGTCCACAATGGTACTAAATTGACATTTTGGTTTAGTGCAGTGAAAAATGCAATTGACGCAATATATGAACATAAATCTTTCTACCAACTTTTGTGAGGATCATAAGGAGGAGCATAATTGACCCTACCCCCATATAATCCCTGTATCAGAAAAATATTTTCCTATCAATAAATAATTTATATATAAGAATAACATAAATTTCGACATGTCATTTAAGGATTTAAGAATTTAATCACTCTATCACTTTATCAAATTGCTTGACTTTAACGACAGATTTGACCAAAATAGAAAACAGATATTTTTTTTCCAATTCTTTATAAAAAAACCTAACGTAATTGTTGACATTTCAAATTACAAAATAGTAATAAAATATCAAATATATCAACCATTAATTCAAAAAACCTAACGTAGTTGTTGACATTCGAAATTAAATAAAATTCATAAAATATCAACCACTTACTTTCAGAAAAAATTCAATTTTAATTTCAAAATGGGTCAAAGTTGACCCGAAGGCCTTATGAAAGTTAATTTGGAACATGTTTTTGAAAATCTCAAAATATGCATGTAAATATTGTCTTATTTTGTTCAAATTTTAGCATTTAATTTTAAAATTTAGATCTTGGGAGAATCGAAAATCGACTAAATATTTGACATATTTGAGAAAATAAGTATTTTGGCTTTTTAGTAGTGTCATTATTGGAAGATATCAGGTGAAGAAGAATCAAAAACATGAATTATAATGGGACTTATTTGCCTCTATGACAGCAAACATAAAATTTCTTAATGGAACTTACGCCATCCTTAGAACCTAACCAGTATTAACGTGTGCCAATATTTTGATTAAGCACTTAGAAATACAGAATTTTAATGTGAATATTAGCATATTATTTTTTATGAATTCTCATTCGCATTTCCTTCTCCACAAATGGTTGTGAATGGGAGCATATTTTTGTTATTAAATTAAATATACGCAACAATAAAAATAAAAAACTTTAAGAAAAAATTAAAAGAAATTCCAAACGAATGTCTAGGTCTGCCTGTATTTATATTAAAATGTTGGTATGCCTAAAGGATCTAGAAGTGATGTAAAAACTCAGTAAAAATGTCTGTAAAAAAATTGTGTATAAAGAAAAGTTATCCAATGTTAATATGTTTTAATGTGTGTACTTGTATATTTATTTTTTTTTTATTACATTTCAAAGATGTACATGAGGGTGGCCCCAAAAAAAATTGGATTGTCTCAACAAAAGTAAAAGATTAATTCATTGTAAGATGCCTGTTTTCAAAACTGTTGTCCTGCATTCAGTATTTGGTGAGCTGGATCAAAGGATAAAAGATATTTTTTAAGGTTTTTAAAACTGTTATATTTAATTATTTAATTTTACCGAAAAGAGTTTTTTTCGTTTTTATAAATTCTATATAGTTCGAGTTTTATTTGATTTTTGGAAACCTATTTTCTTGCCGATTTGATGTTAGCTTTATGTTCAAGACAAAAAATATTCAGTAAAATATGGAAAAACACATGGACTGAACAGTATAGATTCGATTGTATTACAATTGGGTAGTAAACCCATATAATCAGTTTAACGATTTTGGTGACCAATTTTTTTTACGGGACTCCAAAAATTCTGAAAATCAGTGGGCCCTCAAAAACTAGTGTCATCAGTTTTTGGCCAACAGTTATTTCAGACTTGATGATACCGCTTAATTATATATCGCAATAACATAGCTAAGAGTCCACCAAACAAATCTTGCTGCACTGTGTTATTAAGTGCTATAAACTTTAAATTATTTAAAAGTTTGAATAATTTTAATCTTTTACAAAAATTTCTGAGACCACATGGAGAGACTCTTTTAAAGACCTTTCACGTGAAAGGTCTTTAAAAATGTTTTCTTTTCGAGATATATTAAAAAAAATCATAAAAACCATAAAAAATTACATTTTTATCCTTTTGAGATAAAACCTTATTTTTCCTCCATGCAAAAGGGGCCATCCTAATGTACACATTTCACTTATATTTGATTACGTGTATGTAAATAAAGTAATAATATTAGACAATAACAGATAAACAATAAAAAACACATGTAAATTTATGTAAACTTGTAGTTCTATTAAATTGTAAGTAAAGGGTATTGTATTAAGCGCATCCTATCCTTAAATTTAAATAAATCAAAGGTTGAAAATTCCTTTTCATTTGAAGGGCATATCGATGCCATTATTTATGGAATAGAACATTGTGCGTGCATCCGAAATGTCCAATTTTCCATGACTCTGGCACATAAATCAGTTTGAGTTTACCAGATACTTGGCTATGAGAGCCGCTGTGGCTTACGCCATAAACCTATGACTTAAGAAAACTCCACAAGAAAAAGTCTAACGGGGTCAAAATGCACGATCCCGGTGTCCAGTTCCATCACCTCCACATAAAATAAAATATCCTGAAATCGCTCGTGCAAAATGTCTAATGTGGCACGTAGCACCGTCCTGTTGAAACAGCATGTCGTTTGTGTCCACATGATCCAATTCAGGCCAAAAGAAGTTTGTAACCATCGACGTATAGCTCTCGCCGTTGACTTTATTTAAAATAAAAATCTGTTTAAAAAATGTACTTCTCGATTTTTAGCATTAGCCTTATATACGCCGTTGCAAAGGTCTTTGAAATATCTCTTATTTGGTATCCATATTAATGACTTAGTAATCCAGATATATGTAGATCAAATTTAGTTAAAAAATCGATTTTTTCCTGTTTTTTTAAATTATATTTCAGCCATTTTTGGGCCTATTTTCTTGATTTTAAATACCAACCGATATTTTATGTATGGATCATGTATGTTAGTTATTTGGGGGCTACTGGACGTATATTTCAACATACAGACGGCGAGACGCACTGACGGACATGGCTATATCGATGCCCCATCTATGCCGATTCAGAATATATTTACTTTGTAGGGACGTAAATAAAAAATGTAGAAATTAGCTGACCTATTCCGAAATTGGCTGACCAATTCTTCAGATTCTGCAAAGGAATTCATTTTAAGAAGTGTGATAGTGTTGATCGTTTGCGGTATGGTACATAAGTAGCTACAAAGCCATACTTACTAAACATTAAAGACCACAAGTTGCCACCATAAGACGACACCAAATACATGTTGTCCTTAAATTTTCCGGTCAAAAGTAATTTGCACGGTTGTTTTCCTCCATCATAACTACGTGTTTCACATTAAATATCAACTTTTGCAAATCATCATTCAAATGAATAGATAAAAATGTCTAAAAATGCATTCATAAAATATACTAAAAATTCCTTTTAAATTTATTACAAATGTATTTTTTCGTAGCCTGCCTTTTACTGTTTCAAAGTAAAATGTTTTTATCTATATTTATTACACTCATAAAATGTGTTATAAAACAACCTTTACATGCCAGTCTTTTAATTTATGACAACAATTAAAATTCTTGTTCTCCAAAACAAAAAAATTACTCGTTCATATGTAAATTGTAAAGAAGAGAAAGGAAAAATAATTTTACACCACGTTAAATAACAGTTGGGTTGGTTGAGCATGGTCGATGATATTTTAGAAAAAAAGAAAACAAGTGTTGAAGTCATGTTTTAATAGACCCTACACATAATCCCAAATAACATATAACCCTTTATTGATAAATTTTTCAAATAAAATAAATTTCCCAAAATAAAACTATAGACATGTATATAACCATCCCACATTGGTCTAACACCCACCTTAAAGTATACCAATCGGACAGAATAAACAAAATTTAGAGCACTAAAACATTACACAACACAACACATGATTTTGGGACTCAATTCTGACAATTTCACGTGAACTTAGCCCCAAAAAAAAAGAACTTCTGCAAATATGAACTTTCACCTTTTTTGCTCAATATCTGGATTACAAATCCAATTATGGACCGATCACCATGAAATTAAGTCGTGTGATTTGTGTCTATATGAAAGTTATTTATCATGAACTTTGTATGTATACTAGGGTATTCATTCGACTAATGATCGTTCGATTAATCGAATTATTTCTTACGAATAATTATTCGAACAATTTAAAAATGGCCATTTTCGAATAACGAATAATTCGAACAATATTATGTAGAATAATCGAATAAAAGGAATAAATGTTCATATATATTTAAATTTATTAAATTCCTTAAATTTTTTTATAATTACAAACTTAAATAAGCAATAATGACTCTCAAAAATTGTATTGTTTCTAAAATTCGACAAATAACTAAAGACAAACGGACTTTCGATCACTGTACTTGAGTGTTCCGATAGCTCCTTCTATAAATATATAAATATTACTTACAATTCTAAAAACAAATCTTTCAAAATTTTGAACTTAGGACTTAAACCAATGAAAATAAAAGGTACGGAATAAAATATTTGTTATTTAGCTGGCGAAATATTAGAAGAATCGCAATTCATAATCAAAATTTTAACTTAGATTAAAGTGGAGTTGAATGTGATGAAGAATGTGATTTTGAAACGGTTGTCGAAAGTGATATTGAGGATGACATTTATAATGATTACATTGAAATAGATAAAGGCCATAAACCGCGTACGTAATTGTGGCAAACTATTTCATAAATCGGATAATAAACACAAATATTGCAAGTTAACGTTTTGTTGCAAGGAAAGCATGCAACAAAACGTCTAACATGGTAATAAACTTTTTGCGTATTTGTAAATGCGTCAATCATGCACTGCCTGACTTTAAATTAGCCACGTTCACTGACAATGATATCAAACCTTGGACCCTTTTCCCTTTATTGTGTAATTCCCCAAGACCACTTTATTAAGCAAAGATTCGGCAACGTTGATAGAGCTTGATGTATAATACAATATGTTATAAATAATTTAGAAATAGTGAAGAATTAACTTACTAAAAAACTAGTTACTCAATTTTAAACCCGAATTAATGAACGGCTTTGTTTTCCAATGTTCTTTATCAATACTTGAATTGTTAACTTTAACGTTATTTTTTTCTTTTTCTTTAACAATAAAATATTAAAAAACCGACATCAAAACTTAATTTTTTATTTTTTAAAAAAATTTAAATTATTCGATTAATTTTAACGTGTGATCGAATTATTCGAACAAGCTAAAATCTCGTATTCGAATTATTCGTTTTATTCGAACAAGAGAAAAATCGAATAATTCGAATACCATAACGTATACCATAATTTTTAAGCGATTTATGCACTTTAAAGTGATTTTCGGAAGCGGGTCTTATATGCGAGCTATGATTTCATGGTGATCGGTCATTAATTGGATTTGTAATTCAGCTATTGAGAAAAAAATGTGAAAAATTGGTAAAAAAAAATAGGCATTTTTGCGATTTTTAAGGCACTGGATGCTCTTTTTCGGGTAGGTATGTTCCGCTATTTTTTTCTCCTATTCAATATCTTCAGCCACAAAAGAGATATTCCATACGGTATACCGAGATATAACCGTGTTAAAATATAGAAAAAGTGATAAAAATCCACCTTGAGCAAAAAAAAAATCGTATGGCCATTAAATTATTATGGCAGCAAACTTGACAAAACCAATGATGCAGAAGTTCTTATTTTTGGGGCTACTTTCACATGCAATTGTCAGAACTGAGTCCCAAAGCAATGAACTGAAAAATGTTGTACTGTGTTATTTACGTTGAATCCAATTTAATAGCATTCCACCATTCGAGGTTAAAGTTGGTTTTTGCTTTCCTTATATTTTAGTTATTTGCGTCTTTCATATTAAAATTAAACTTCTGCATTTGAACGTCAACTGCTCGCAATTGATGCATAATTGAGTTTAAAGTAAACCAAAAGTTTTTGTACATAGTAGAATATTAATAGTATTAAAGTTTACTAGACCTCTTAAATGTTTCCAAATTGTATTTAATTCACTTGTTGTAAGCATTTTTGTCAGGCAACTTTCAAGAATAAAGATTTTGTTTTGGTATGGGGCTATCATGTTTTCGACATTATCAGAAAGGACAGCGATTGGACAAACAACTTTAGAAGTGATGCTTCTAAAATTGTTCTTTTTTTGGTTTAATAATAACCCTTTTTTGGTTCAATAATAATCCTGATTCATATAGTTACTGCTGAGGTAAAGTTCTATAGTTGTTCGCTGTTTGATTTAATATTTATGCTATGTTTTAGTTCCTAATTGAGCTTTGATATAAAAATGTTTTTAAGTTTACCGAAAAGAAACAAATTGCAATTTGATTAAGAATTTTTTACGACAATAAGACACAGGATACAAATTTTATTTTTAAACTCAACTTAACAAAGTTCCTTACCAAATACAAATTTGTAGCTATCAAATATGTAGAAATCTAGAGTAGGATAAATGGAATACAGAGATTTTCCATAGCGATTAGAAGGTATGTAAAATTTTGAGCGGAGGACTTTTTCAGGTCCGTCATTTTAGGTAAGTTGGAAGCTCTGAAAATTAAGATCGCTATTTTATCAAATAATTTTCACGATTGCTATATTTAGTATATTTAGTGATTCGAAGCCGAGTAATTTTTCAAATATTTAGTATTTGTGTAGTGCTAATACCAAAGAGTAGCCTATCGTTAATAAAAAACACATTGTAACGAAAAACAAATGCTCCATTACTCCATAATGGTTTAGAGTATGTAAAAAGTATACATAACAAAATGTTAAAATATATACTTACCCAAATATTCAGAAATTTAAAAATTGTTTATGAATATTGGGGTTATTCTCTAATTAACCCGTAAGTTGCAGAGAAACCCAGATATATGTGATTATTAAGACCTTATTTAGAACATAAAAAATAAGGTCTATGCCATCCTTCATTCCACTACTTTCTATTCAACAGGGTGGAAAATTTTTTCATTTATTTGCACTGGCTTATATACAAAGAAAATCACTTCGCCATACTCATAAATGTATTGTTATTGTAACATTGTTTGAAGTACTTTTTATACACTTTGCCTTTTGTATGCGGTGTTCGCTTTTTGTTTTTGTTTGTTCTCGAACAAAAACAAAACAAAAATCTGAATATAAATTAGACCTGCCCTTAAAAAAATTTTTGATTAGAAACAATTCTTCTACGATAACACAGTGCAATACAAAAAAACAATAACCATATACGGACACCACTACGTGATAAAATAGCAAAAAAAAGACAAGTGTCTTCCAGTTTTGCCCAAAGTCATGCGCTTTTATTTTATGGGCCACCAAAGATTTGGGGCATCGGTGTCATTTTTGCAAAAAAGTGATAATTTTCTCAGGCTCATACAGGCGCAAACAGTTCGGAATTTTGATTTACTCTCTGAGGCAAAGTTGTAGCCCTTGTCATTAAGAACAAAAAGTGTGAACTTCATCTTCAAGATCAAATTGGCAAAAAACGAAATAAATTTTATTAAAGCTGCCTAAAACAAGCGTAATATGAATAAACATGTTTTTGTAAAAAATTTCAAAGAAAATAAAATGACTTTTTATTTTGAATATTGATAAAATTTATAAAAAATATTTAGTGCCTTTTTTTGACATTCAGTCTTAGCTACCGAATGGTTGTTTATATCAGTTGTGCGTCAGCAATCGGTTAAAGTGTGTACTATATATTCAGTAATTGCAACATAATTATAATATAATAGGTTCGATGGATGCAGTACGAGTAAAGTAAACCTGGAGTTTTGCAGCACAAATCATCACTAGACCCAGGATAGGCTTTTAAGCTGCTAGACATCAACTATCGTCGTCTAAAGATGCCGATTCCACAATTGGTCGAAGTTACATGCCTCTATTAATCTTATCACATTTGATGGATATGCTGCCACTGATAAATACCCATCTACACATTTTTTAAAGCATTAAGATCGTTTAAAATCTATCTGGATCTTGACGAAGAAGAAACTCAATAAAGTTTCACAAAGTAAATCGCAAAATATGATTTTTTACTGTTTTCTTCTTATAATAAGATAATAGTATTATTTTATTTAAAAGTTAATTTTTATATTAAAATTCAACCTTATCAAATATTTACTGTTTTTAAAGAAACATTTTTATATTTGATTAATTATTTGGCTATTGTAACAAAAAAGTTGAATAATTTTTTTTGAATAATTTTTAATAATACCGAAATATGTTTGTCAAATCAACTTTTTTCGACTTTTTTTTTATATTTCAATTTCACAAAACAACTTGTTTTTACATAAGCCGACTCTAATTTAATTAAAACAATTTTGACAAAACGACTTATATGATACAAGCTAATTTGTTTGCTAAAAATACATTTGACAAAAAAGCTTAAAATTTGTTGTTGCTGTTTTAAAGAAAACTATTGCTCTTTCAAACAAAAGAAAAAGCGATACTTGTTTATTGGATATTTGTCTATAATGTTTATATATAACATTTCTTTGATTTTCTACACAAGAACTTTTGTTAGTAGTTTTTACAGTTTTTTCGCTCTCCTGAAAAGTTGACGTTTTAGAAAGAAGACGTTTTGTCAAATGTCCACAGATATGAGTACTTGGAACTAACAAATTCGGTTGTAACTACGAATCTGTTTGTTCTGTGTAGTTAAAACTAACATCTGGAAAATCAGAGGCCAGTCGGAACCAAAGTTGTGAAATTTGGTAACCGAAAATAATTTTTTTATTTCTTAAAATAATTTTTTATTTAAACTTATTTTTTTAAATATAAACATATTTTTTTTAAATATTATGGAGACTGTAATTATTTATATGATTACGGTAACCATAATATTTTTCCGTTACCATGTACACGACTGTAGTAAATAAATATTTATTTATAGCAATCATGTTCATGATGACTCATTATATAATAAAATGTTGTTCTCAGAGTGGGAATAGTAAAACCCTGTACTCAGTTTGTCCAGTTTGGCGACAAAATTTTTTTTAATGGACACCCAATTATTCTGAAAATCAGTGCGCCCTCAAAAAATGGTGTCATCATCAGCTTTTGGCCAACAGCTAATTTAGACTTGGCGATACCGCTTAACTTTATATGGCAATAATATAGCTAAGAGTCCGCCAAACTAATTTTATTAAGAGTTTTTACCAAAAAAATGCTTTTTCGTGCTTTTTTTGGAAAATATATACAGTGGTGGCCAGGAATTTAAGACAAAAATTGTTTGCTAAATTCCATGTAATTGTCAATTATTTTTTCAAATATTTCCACAAATATGTATGCATGAGGACTGTTTTAACACACAAGTGTGTTTTATTCGACTGTGCAATTCATACATATTCACCATGAACACATAAAATTTTTCTACAACTTGACCAAACATTTTTTTTAAATAAACATATTTTCTCACATTTATATCATTATAATTTTATTATTATAAAATATTCGGACCAAATTTCGTATTTTTAGCTCCATTAGTTTCGGTCATATCATGTTATTAACAGCGGATGTTCGCTGAGGTGGGTCAACGTATTTCCACATGTCTTTATCCATATATGTTTTACCGATTTTTCCAAACATTTTTCAGAAACTAGAAACATTAGTAATAAATTTTATACCCTTAGAGGTCCTTTTATTTTGGCTCTATCGCACTTAAAATTCAGTTGATGAAAAAAATTCAAATATATGTCTTAAATTGGTGGCCACCACTGTAGAAAGAAATTTTTTTTTAATCTTTTTTGGAATAACTTTCAAGGACTCCTAATTTTTCACTTACATTATTTGGCAAAGTTGTAACTACGGTAAATCTGAATAACTCTTGTGAACATATCAATGTAATCTGAACATATCTATGCACTCTAATAAGCTCACAAAGATCACTTTGTACCTTTAGTTTTTTACTATTTTTTGACGCTAAAAAAAAGATTTGTTAAAAAAGTATGTTCGAGTGTATGGATCTGTATTGCACTGCAATAACAAAGAATGGTCAAATAATTATGAGTATGATCGGCGCCCATCACATTACCCAATCTTGATCAAGCAACCGGCTAATGTTGCCATTCTTTGTTTTCAAACACCAAAATTAGTTAAACGGGGAAAATGTGTTCTAAAAACTGAGGTTTTTTAGAAAAGTGCCCACCTTGACGTTATTTAAAGTATGATGGTAAAAACGTTTTGTGTATATATAAACAACATAAAGGGCTATACAAGTATGAAAAGTTTTAGAGGGTCGGTGCTTTGCGTTTTTTTATATTTTTTTCTCAAACCTAAAATGTTGTACAAAATTGGTCAAGTTTGGATAGGGCTGCGGGCACAATGTCCGCTTAAGTGAGTCAAATTTTACTTTGTACGTTTTTGCATTAAGTTGTCTTTTCAGATCATAAAAAATGTGTATAGTCCTGTACAAAATTTGTTTTCTATAAAAGAAAAAATATGGGGACTTTTTTGGGAAAAAACTTAAAAAACACACGCATACATGGTTGAAATATACATATGTATAAAAATATGCTTCAGCTTTGGATACGTGTAACATTTTCTAGGGACGAAGTAATTGTTATCAGGTTTGTTTTATATTCTTTAGAATTTTATCGCAAATATACGTCATATATAAAAAAAATTTCGACCTTCCTTAGGCCCATCATACATAATAAAATACGAAAAAAAGATCGAGCTAAATTTAAAAAACAGGTAAACCTAAATATCTCATGAACTATAAGAGATAGCCTACAGATATAAGCATATTCTCAAGGACTATCTATATTTTAAATTTCAGCTCATTCGGATCATAAATGGATTTTTGAGATTTTTTTAAATGTGTGATATTAAGGGTCCACCCACTGATCCCCATTTCGAACACCTCAGCCGACTAAATAATACAGCACAACATAGAAGTGTGGGTTAGATCATACTGTTTTAACAAAAAATCTTTGTTTTAGCGTCAAAAAATAGTAAAAACGAAAATTGTTAAGGTACAAAGTGATCTTTATGTCTTATTTAGAGACACATTCAGAATGCATTGATATGTTCACAAGAGTTATTCAGCATTATCGTAGCTACAACTTTGTTAGTGAAAAATTAAGAGTCTCTGATATTATACTAAAAAAAGTAAAAAAAAAAAATTGTCTTCCTATATTTTTTTTAAAAGTGCACGAAAAAGCTATTTTTTGGATAAAAATGTTAACGATGTTTGTTTGGTTGATTCTAAGTCTGAATTAGCTGTTGGTCAAAAACTGATGAAACCTTTTTTTGAGGGCCCACTGATTTTCAGAATCTTTGGGGGTCCATAAAAAAAAATTGGTCACCAAAAAGGCCAAACTGAGTATATGGTTTTACTACCCTTTGGTAGTAGAGTCGAACGTATACTGTCATGATCGTG